>NC_056710.1:6124484-6302493 GCF_018831695.1 Puntigrus tetrazona | reverse complement strand
GTTGTTGCACATAAATGAACAAGCGCAAATCAAACACCATTAAGCAGGAAGAAAATATAAAATAATATGTAAAAGCAGTAGGCGCTATAATGATGGGCATTAACATGTGAATGTCGCCAGACCAGTACTGATCTATCATATCAAAATTTGGTAAAAATTAGGTATCACAATATTTCAGTAGTTTTAAATAACTTTAAATCAGCATGTACTAAATATCAAGTATAGACTATGATTATAACCTTCAAATATTGGCCTTTAGATGTATTCAGACCAGTAATCTTTCCAAATTTGAAGTTTATTTATGAATTGGACATTAAGTAAAACATGTCAACATAACCATTTCTGTGGCCAACTGGTGGGAATTTATCTTATCAAGGCTTTGTAGACTGATCAAATAAAATATTGATGTCATTAAATCTCAGAAAGGAGATTCATTACAGAGCAAAAAATACCTGGTACCAGGTGAATTAATATATGAACTGTGTGTATATATATATATATACATATATATAATGAATAACAAGCATGTAAGATCTCTCTTCAAATTAGAGTCTTATTAAACTTCTATGTTTCACTGAAACACTGAATTTTGACAAATGCTGTCAGTTGTATCCTTCAAAACTGTAGATCTTGCAATTAGCATTACAAAGGCCTTTAGTGTATGACCAAGTTTGGTGTTAAATCTGAATAAATCTCTAGGAGTTTATTTAAAGTATGAAACCGTGAGGTTATTCCATTTTTTCTAACATAAACACAGCAAAATGTTTTCATGTTCAGGGTTATGGTGTGGATATAAATTTTACTGTATTAAATTATTGAGAGTATATCATGTAGAATAAATTATATAAAACAATATTACCTAATCAAGAAATACCCATTAGTAGTTTATTTAAATGTTTTATTATTTTAATTAATTTAATGGCCAGTCTTTACAGTCTTAAAATATTTCTTAACCTATCAGTCAGAAAAAAACATTGCAGCTTGCAGTTCAAGCTATCAAGTGCCGTTGCACGTTAGGTTCCTTAATGTGTAACATGTCAACAAAGTTGGTAGGTATTATATGTAATCCCTCAGTGTGTTTCAATTCCATGACGTAGCTAACTCTGAAATTCATTTTCAGCACTTTCTGCTACCAGTTGTTGTGGTGCTATAGATTGCCTTCCCTGGGAGTCTATCATGCAATCCTGACAGCCACATCTAAGAAACAAACTCATGAGTTGAACAAAATCAGATATGTATATAGATGTTATTAGACACTTCCTGTTTTCTCATTTTCACCATTAATTTAATAATAAGGATGCATACATGCTACACAGGAAAGCTCCTCTAAAATACAAAGAATGATTTTTATCTGCAACATCCTTCCATGCAGTTCCCAAACGAATAGCTGATATGTCTTCCATATATACTAAAGAAAATGACAACAATAATTTTCTGTTGACATGTATAGATCACTTGATAAATATGCATATATTTAAAAACAGTAGAAGTGGCTAAGGCTTGTAAATCCATATTAAAGAGGTAGAGTACCACAAATTACAAACAGATAAAAAAGAAAGAGTTTTTAACAAGCATTTCCAATACATAATAAAAAGTACAACATCATACAAATTTTAACATGGACTACAGAACTTAAAGCATGTGTGTAGAATGCTTTCACCGTACCTATAAGACAAAATGTTTAGGTATTTAGCAGCTACAAGTCAGGCCATGCATTCAATGCTAGACCCTCACAGATGAATTTCAATTGCAACATGGAGCATCAAGATGAGTGTTGGAGTTGTGTATTGACATTATGCAACTTTGACCCATTCAGTTCAGCTTCCATCTGGTATAACAATTCTTCTAGGTCATGGCCTGGCCTCATAATATCTTAGACTGATTATGGGCGCCGGGAGATTTTGTAGGAATGAAGATTCTGACACACAAAAGATATGTGACTAAAGTAAATAACTTATGTAGCGAACATGTCTGAAGTCTTTGTTTGCCAGTTGTAATTATCTCACCTGTCCTTTCCTCTATAAATAAAGTTGTAGGAATTATGAAATGGTGCATTGCACTTCAATCTGCACCGCTTGGCCTGGTCCCCTTCTGTCTGTATCGCTGGTGGATGTGTACCCTTGGTTCAAGTAGCTGGAAACACAGCCCGATAAAACCACAAAAGTGAAATCAATCTGTTTATTCAAACAAATGCTCAAAAACATCAAGTCTATCTTCAACACATATAAAGGAGAAAAATAAGGTGCACGAAGCAATATAGCAAAACCAAAAGGAAAAACAGTAGAATGAGGGCCTTGTGAAGCCTTAAGATACATCTTTCTATCTAGCTGAAATGTCTCCATTGCCTTCAAAGGCGTCTCCGTCACCATTTAGGTCAGGTTCATACACACACACATAGTGAGAAGCGCAATGTTCCCTCAGTGACTTGCGATCCCAGGCACAGAGCAAGGAAGGAAATGAAATCTGCTTTTCTCCTGCTGCAACCAACAAGCGCCAATCAACCGCAAGCTAAAATCCAAAAACTTGTCTTATGTTTGTGCGCCTTAGGTTGATCCTTCCTGAAGCAAGGGGCGTTTGAGTGAAATAGTCTCCACATTTACTTGGTCCTTCGAGCCCGGATCCCAACAGGACAGAGCGGAGAGGAAGGGACGAAGAGGGAGCTGAGAGGAATAGTCTCTGTTGAGACAGGCAATAGCCGCCTGACAAATCCACCTGCGTGAATTCGAGAGAGCCGGTGAATGTTTATCTGGAAAAATCAACTCTCCGGGCGGCTGTCTGACGGGAGGCCGTTGGAGGACGCAACTCAACACACTGTTCAGGTGATATACGATGTGGCCTGCATGAACATTCAAGTGTGTGTGTGTGGCTACAGTATAATAGATACCAGCTCAGGTTCGTAACCATTGATTACCATGTTGAGGTGAAGGATCTGTATCGACTCCTGGAGACTCAGTGATTAAGTACTAGCTCAAGTGTACGGCCGGTGATTTACCTGTTTCCAGGTAAAGGATCTGTACCGACTCCTGGAGGCCTCAGTGATTAAGTACTAGCCTACAGTGTGCAATCGTGATTTCTGCTGTTTAGATCAAAGGATCTGTGCACGTCTAGACTCAGTGATTAAGTACTAACAGTGTACGTCAGTGATTTCACCTGTTTAGGTAAGGATCTGTGCCGACTCAGTAATTAGATTTGAATGAAGGATCTATCAAACCAATTGTCCTGGGACATTGGAGGCTAGAGATTAGAACCAGGGAGCTCTAGTGTGCATTCAAAGTTATTTTTAAACGTGCAGGAGTATGAATGGTATGAATGTGTTGTATGAATGTCATTGTGAATCATTAGAGATTTTATGAGGTGAATAAGTTTGTTATTGTTTGAGAATGCTGACTGATATTTCTCACTAGAAGAGTTTGTATTATTCAAACATGAAATTATATATTGGAGTTTTAGTCAAAATTGAAAAGTTGGTCTGTTCAGACAGCTGTATCTGAATTAAATTACAAAAACAAATAATAAATAAAATAAATTTGACTTATCCTTGCCAGAAAAAGGTTGATGTGTTGAAACTTGCAATTGATTGAGGCAGTGAAGTGGCAAGAGCAGCCGATAAAGACAAGCCCGAGAGTAGAAGAGAAGAAAGACAGAAACAAAAAATTGGTTGCAGTGCAGAGAAGAAGAAGACCCAGCAGATTATGTTTGGGAGACCAGCATTGTATCGGCAAGAAAGGTTAGGCGCAGAAAGAGCAGCCAAGGCCAGGAGATACTTCTGTAGCTCAGCAGGAGCCAGAGAGGCAGACAACAAAGCAGAAGTGCAGACACGAGAAAGAAAAAAAAAAAACATGGCCATCGAATGTTGAATTAGTCCCCCTTACTCTGAAAAATGCCGCATGCAAACAATCTCTCTGTTAGTGAGGAACGAATCAGGGCCCTGGTCAAGAGAGTCAGTGCATGTTACGATCTTTTCTTTCGTCGTTGAAAATCACTAATGTTATTAATCTTTTGGTTTCAATTATAGTACCCATTATGCTCCATAAATTTATCAATACTCCAGTCCTTACGTGATTTTAGTTATATTTAGCAAATGTAGCTGCCTGATCCCTCTAGTTAATGATTAAATTTGGATCATTAATTAACTATAATATTTCCTAGTTTTGACTTATCGTTAGATTGAGTCTGGGTGTAGAGACCTTGTTGCTTCAGAACAGACTCATGATACATCTGGGCTGTATTCCAGGTCTTAGTCGAGCTACCCGTGAATCGCCTTAATGCAGCCATCTCGATACTGGAACTCAAAAAGTGTAATTTTTATCGCGTTCCTAAGTAATAGCATGCTAAGCCAGTTTAGTAGCCAGACGTCAAGATCTCAAGCGGCGCTCCATCCATCGATCGTTGATATCACGAACTAGCACCTCTATGGCTCTCTCCGACCACCACGGAGAGAGGCTCCTGCCGGAATACTGATCACTGACCATTTCCCACAATCCCGTGCTAGCCAGGCTGATTAGAGCCACCAGGTATTCCGCATTACTCAGCCTTTGCAATGAACTCCTCGATCACTCATGCGAAGTCTTGTTTATCTACAGCAATTCGGCGTTATTCTTGTGTTGTTTACCTGTTTTACTGATGTAGATCTTAGCGCAGCATTGATCTACTCCGATCACAGCATTCTCTTGGATGAACTAAGAAAACTATGTTGTCATTGGAGAGCGCCTTAGCGTGTTTACATCATATCTATCTGACCAGCTATCAGTTTGTGGCATTAAATGAGAAATTGTCATATCGATCAAGTGAAATGTGGAGTTCCTCAGGAAGCAGTCACTAGTACCGTTACTTACTTCCAACCGGCCACATGTGTACCTCTGGGAGATATTGCTCAGGAGTCTTGGTGTTAGCTTTCACTGCTATGCTGATGATACTCAACTCTATATTTCAGCGCAGCCTGTTGATACACCAAATTGAGAATCTAACAGAATGCATAGTCGATATAAAAGCTGGATGATGAGTAACTTCTTAATGTTAAATTCTGGAAAAAAACAGAGGTGCTAATAATTGGACCTAAAAACCCCACATATAATAATCTAGAACACAGCCTATCATACGATGGCTGCTCTGTTAATTCTTCATCATCAGTTAGGAACCTGGGTGTGCTGTTTGACCGCAATCTTTCCTTTGAAAATCATGTTTCTAGCATCTGTAAAACTGCGTTTTCCATCTTAAAAATATATATCTAAATTCTGACCTATGCTTTCAACCTCTATGCAAAATATTGAATTCATGCGTTTATGACCTCAAAGTTAGATTATTGCAATGCTTTATTGGTGTGGTTGTTCTGCACAATAAACAAACTTCAGCTAGTCCAAACGCAGCAGCCAGAGTCACTTACTAGAACTAGGAAGTGTGGTCATATTAAGCCCAGTTCTGTCAACACTGCACTGGCTCCTATCAAACATCGAATAGATTTTAAATCCCTGTAATTACCTATAAAGCCCTGAATGGTTTTTGGCTCCTCAATACTTGAGCGAGCTCTTATCACGATATAGTCCTGCCTGCGTCCGCTCTGCGTTCTCAAAACTCTGGCCATTTGAGTAATACCTGAGTATCAAAAAATCAACTCTTGAGCGGCCAGATCATTTCCTATCTAGCACTAAACTCTGGAACAATCTCCTAACTCTGTTGAGAAGCAGACACGCTCTGCCAGTTTAAATCTAGATTAAGGCACATCTTTTAACAGCCTACACATGCCACACCACCTTACACCTTTATTATTCAAATCCGTTAAAGGATTTTTAGGCTACGTACTTAGATTTGCTGGAACCCGGAACACTACTCCTAAAATCTGATGTAGCCTTGTGACATCGTAAAAGAAATAACATCACGCTAATATTAGTCCTGTTTCTTTCTCAATCTGTTTTCACAGTTTGTATCAAGACTAGATAGTGGATCGCACCGCAGAGATTATGTTCATCAGAGACCAGAAAACTAGATGCGCCGTCGACAGATCACCAGATCCTGATGCACACACACACACGCACACACTAAGTCATTTTACACTATCTGACACAGCTGCGTTTAAGAATTGAACTGGAGGTTAAGTGCAGGTCGTCAGTCAGGAGGACGACCCCAACTGAGTCTAGTTTCTCCCAAAGGTTTTCTGCCTCCATTCTCTTTGCATGCATGTGGGTTTTGTTTCCTTACCGCTGTATAGCCTCTGGCTTTGGCAGGTTGGGGACACTTAACTTCTAGTGACTATCGTTGAATTGTGGACTACAGAACCCGTCTCTGCATTTAATAAGTGGTCACTCTGAGTCATTATACATCCCTGTCATTGCCACTGTACGGTGCTTTGATGCAACCTGTGTTGTTAAAGCGCTATATAAATAAAATGATTGATTGATTGATTGATGAGGCAAGTCACTAGAGGAATTCCTTGGAAATCACCATAAAATTGGATATTCTCGAAACGCGCGCGGCAAGTACCCGATTCCTCTCAATATCCTGTCCATTCCTGCACGAACCCGTACAGATCAGCTCAACTCACCTTGACATTTCTGGAGAGGAGACAGAAGAATGCGTGAGCAGTTATGTCTCTATTGTGGTCAAACGGCACTTCCGAGTTCTACTGCCTACCGTCCCCGCCAGCGTAACCTTAATACTCTTCCGGTGAAGGATGCCACACTCATCAGATGCTTTTGAATCAATATTTCAGTTGATGAATTAAACTATGGATTACTACAACAGCTCTTATTGATTCAGGGCTGGCTAGTAATTTTATTGACCAAACCTTTGCAGAATCTAACAAATCTCTCATTCCTGTGAGCAACAGCAGTAGCGTGGTGAATGGGCCAATAAACCGGACCTGAACTATTTCTTCCGTCGCAACCTCACTAACACTACAACAGAGCCCTCCATTGAATCCATACGCCTCTTGCAATCCTCTCTAAACATCACACCCTCATCCCATAGGACTACCCTGGCCAGGACTCACAGCCTATATCCTGGACTGATGCCCAAATAACACGCTGGTCTTATATTACTGCCATAGCCACTATCTTCAGCACCCGTGCACAATCTCCCTCCAAACCACTTCCGCTGTGGTGCATCATTTACCTGAACTTCCACTTTGAATATCAAGATTTGTGCCATTTTAGTGAAAAAGAACGCTAATTACCACCTCTGTCCATACGATTCATACATCGATCTCATGCCGGGTAGCGTTCCTCAGCGCGGTGTAAATCTTTCCTCTTTCTGGCGAATGGAGAGCAATGAGATCTCATCGAGGAGAGGAATTGGCCAAAGTTCATCCGTCCCACTCGTCACCAGCGTCTGCGGGTTTTCGCCGTCAGAAGAAGGATGGAAACCCGGCCTTGCATTGATTACGCAGTCTGAGCGAGGTCGCACTATCAAATACCGTTCATCCGCTGCTCTCGTGCACCAGCCTCTGGGAACAATCCGTGAGCTGGTTTTCCACTAAATTGGACCCTCAAGTGCATATAACCTAATCCGTATCAGAAGAGATGAATGAAGACTATTTCTCCCGCACATCTGAGCACTATAGATATCTTGTTATGCGTTAAGACGCAAACGATCCTTCTGTCTTTCAGGCATTTTGCAAATGAGAGTATTGAACATGTTGCACCAATTCCTCATTGTTTATATGGATGACATCTAGTGTACTCTGATAGCTTTGATTCTCATGTCACTCAGTCAGAGCAGTCCTTCAGCGGCAATTGACAATCAATATGCGTAAACCCTTCAAATGTAAGATTCCATGGGACCCTGGGTGGCTTATCATAGGAGTACATTATCCCAGTTCTGGCCAGGGTGTGATGGGCGAACACAAAGTCAAGCGGTGGAAGTGGGTGGCACGTGCCTTCACTATAGTCAAGAGAGTTACAGCGTTTTCTGGAAAGCCTTCTCTAATTTTTATAAGTAGATTTCTATCCACTGTTTGAAATATCTCAGCCCCACTTACTCACCTCTTTGGTTAAAAGAAATTCTCATAGCCTATAAATTGGTCACTGTATCCAGGCATTTGATCAGCTCAAAAGAAAGGTTCAAATCCGCTCAATACTTCATCACCCAGATCCCAGCAGGTTTGTAGTTGAGATGAGGCATCTAATGTGGGCATCGGCGCCATCCTGTCTCTCAGCGTCACGAACGTAGCCAAAGCTCTTCCCCTGTGCTTACTTCTCCCTGAAGCTCAACTCAGCCCGAGCGCCAACTCGACGTGGGGACAGAGAAGCTCGCTATGAAATCAGCCCTTCCCGAGGGTCGCCGGCACTGGCTAGAGGAACCAACTACCATTCACCATACTCACCGATCACCGTAGTCTCGAATACATCAATCATGAAAGCGTCTAAACTCGAGATGCGACCAGGTGGTCTCTGATGTCTCTCGGTTTTGATTTTAAAGTTACTTACACGCCCAGGTCAAAAAATACCAGCGGATGCTTTATCCAGGCAGTTGAGCATCCCTCAAGAGTTCTCTCATGAACCATCCGTCAGCCGCATTGTCCAGTCAGTGGGATATTATGGGCCGAGATCACAGAGGCTCAGCTTTCCGAACATTTCTTCGAGCACCTCGATGAACTTATGTGCCCCAAGCATTCGCGATAAGGTTTGCATTGGGTTCGCCAGTACCCTGGCGCCAGTCATCCAGGCATCACAGCCACCCTGCAGCTGAGGTGCTTAACAATTCTAATTGGCCCATATACGTTCAGACCTGTCCACTCGTCAGCAGTGTGAGACATGCAATATCATAGGGCCTCCCATCAACGCCCAGCAGGACTCCATGCAACCACTACCCCATGCAGACGACCTTGGTCTCACACATAGCTATAGATTTCATGGCTGATCTACCAGTCTCAACTCCTTTGCAGGTGCTCACGGTCGTAGATCAGTTCTCCAAGTCAGCACAGATTCCCTTTGATTGCGAAACTACCCAGCCTGAAACCATGAAGTCCTTCTACAACAGGTATTGCTTTATGGAACACCAGTATGATGTCTGTCGCGGCCCACAATTCACCTCTAGAGTCTGGTAGCTTTCTGATACAACTCAGCATCAACATAAGTCTAGCGAGTTATCTTACCCTCAATCCAGTCCAAGCGAACGTCTAGACCAAGAACTGTCCCTGCCAATTCCTCGAGAAGTTATGCCATAACTTAATAACATGACTGGGTAAACTCTTTGGTCTGGGCTGGTATGCCACAGAACTCTTTAAGGAAACAAATCACTGGGCTAACTCCCTTTCAATGTCGTTCTGGAGCACCAACCTCCTTTATTTCCCTGGTCTGGGAGAACCCTCCACACCACCGCAGTCAACTCGTAGTTCTAAAGTGAGGTCTGGAACTCCACCCGTCCATCTCTCAGGAGCTGTCAAAGGTTCCAAGCTCAGGCTGATCGTCATCGCGAGATACTGAGTACTCACCTGGTGGCCAAGTTTTGGCTATCAACCCGAGACCTCCGCCAGTCCAAAGGTACGTAGGTCCTTCAGGTGCATCAAACAAGTTACACCAGTTTCCCTGCCCGTCTTGACTTACCTGCTAATTACCGCATTGCCTCTACCTTCCCATGTCTCACTTAGCCAAACCGCGGTGGTCAGGAGGAGAGAGGGACCAGAGGAGGAGGATTGCTACCAGCGTGCCCCTCCGTAATCGCCGGCGGCGAAGCCTACCAGGATAGAAATCCTGGATTCGACACGAGACAGGAAATTGCAGTACCTCATCGACCTAGAAGCTGGACCCGGAAAGAGTCTTGGATGCCTGCCGAGACATTCGACCAGCTCTCACTACACTTTCCACCATGTCCCATCCCGACAAACCTCTGCTCCCCCAGACCCAGTGGGAATAAGGCGTGGAGTCACCCCCTACGCCGGGCCGCTCGCAGGTGGCTCTCTCACGAACAGCACCTGTGGCTCTCTCGACCACCACGGAGAGCTCTCACAGAATATGATCACTAAGACTGCATTTCCCACAGCCGTGCCTTAGGCTGATTCGAGCCTGGGTGTTCGCATTACTCAGCCTTCCTGTGAAACTCCCTCACGATCACTCCATCGAAGTCTTGTTTGTATCTACAGCAGCTTAATTCCGACGTTGTCTTGTGTTGTTTACCTACTATTGCCGACCTAGACCTTATTAGATTCCTGTAGATTGATATCACTGCCTACCGACCTTCTGCCTGTTATTATTGTTTTACATCTCTAAGTTACTCAACCTGTGTGTATGGGTTTGCTCTGTTGACCCTGCCTGCCCGACCTGGTAAAACTCCGATGCATAAATGGATCACCTGTCTTTGTGGCGTCATTACAGTTGATCCCAACTCACCCCTACTTATACATGGCAATGGAAAGCCTCAAGTGTATTAGCCTACCACTAGAAAAATTATTTCCAGACCAATATTATAAGTTAACCAAGATAAACATTTATTTTTGCCAGGCAGAACAGTTTCAAATTGGTATAGTTGATGACATTTACTGTAATTAAGCAGTACAATAACACAAATCAAAATAAAACAAACTTAAAAGGTCAGTATACCTGAGTCTTCTAAAATTACATAGTATGAGTATGTGAGACCTACACCACATTGCAGGCAATCTGGCTACTGAATCGTGCCTTACTGTGTTTTGTCACTTTCCTTATATAACAGACCAGACAAAGATGCAAATGTAATTGTAAAAACACTGGTGTTTAGGTTTCCCGATGCTCAGTGTCTCACATCTGGCTGGGCTGCGTTCAGTGACCAAAGGACACACCTTCTTCCCAACAGGAACTACAGTTCTACCAAGTTTAATCTTTCATAATGTAAGTGATTACTGTAGAGTCAAGAATCAATTTACCAATCCTTTTTGAGACCTTTCAAGTGGATAAACTGAAAGTGAAGACAATAGGTTCCATAAGACACATAGTCATAATACTTTCTTATTGAACTTTAAACCTGTTTGAAGTCTTTTGGGCAGGAAGGAGGAGGCAGAGGAGCAGAGGTGAGGTGTCTGCAAACACAGCAGAAGTGGTGTTACTCTCTTTTTGAAGTTCTTTGTTCCTTTGGATATCCTTCTCGAATCAGTCTTAATGGCCATTTACAGGTTTGATTCACCTCAACACATTGGTAAGAAAGTAGGGTGGAAGAGGGTGTAAAAAAGACCTCTTAGACTCATCACACTTTCCATCAGAGTTAGATTCTATTTTTTCCAGCCATCAGTGGCTAATCACAATCGGGTGTAGGGACTGATTGCAATAGATACCTTCATTAACCATCACCATGGTCAGCCAATGAAAGATGCATTGGGGACTTGGTCCACATATCCAAATACCACTGCATTGTTAGAGTATTTTAACCAGCGATACTTATGTATCATTTAGATAGCCCAGAAGTTGATAAAGTTGCAAGATTAAACTGCCAAATACAAATATGGCCAAGTTAGGGGTGATTTCACTGGTCTAGATAAGAAAATAATGATCCGTTAGCTCATGATGCATGACATTGCAGAAGGGCAATGTAACTTGTAGCAAATTAGAAGACACCCTTAGAACACGCCCCAGATTACTCTAAACAGCCCAGTATAAACAGAAAGATGGAGAAGAGAAAGATGTACAAGTAGAATACAGAGCACGTCTGAAACATTTTTGGAATTAACATTGGGCTCCCGGTATAAATGCAAATGATGCTGATGCATACCAACAGCAACCAGCATGGTCACTCCTTTCAGGATTTAGACCCCAGTTTGGCAGACTACGTAAAAAAATATAATATAAGCTGGTCCTGTTCAGTAAATAGCATAATAGTTATGCCAGACATGAACAAATTGTTGAAAAGTAAAAAAGAAAAAGCAGACAGGCCCATACTACTGCTTTACTGCATCACGCCTCTCTGAGGCATGACCTCGGCAGATGCAGACACATTCTGCAAGCTAATCAGAGTGGGGGCTTTCCACAGCTAAGGAGGATTGATTCAATCCACAGTGGTAAGTTGCTGATTATTCCAAACCATTTTAAATCAGACAGTGGAGCTGTAAAGACAAATTTATGACGTCAGTCTTGCACAGAGTCAGGGGCAGGAGCAAACCAGTAGCTTACTTTCTCTAAGAGGCTGGATCAGTGGGCCCATGCACTCCCACTTGCGTGAGAGCTGTATGTGCAGCAGCCTAGCAGTCAGACCTCAGCTCAAGTAGTGTTATTTCATCAACTCCCATTATTAGTCCCACCACTCCAGTCGAAGCTAGCACTATTAGCTGAAACAAAATGTCATTCCCTATGCCACCAAAGACATTTTAAGCCTGTCATATCTGTTTTAATGTCACAGCCACATCTCTATCAAAAGATGTACAGCATTAGGCTCCCATCTTCTCTGTTGCCAACTTATGACTGACTGCACCACACTGTTGTATTAGCTGGGAACAGAATTGCAAACCTGGGCTGACCAAGAAAGATGTTCCATTACTTCAAAGGGAGGGAACACTGTTTATCAGATGGTTCATGCTCTAAAAATAGTAGTGAAAATCAATGTGGTTATGCTGTTGTCTCAGAAAAGAGATAGTGACTGCAGGGGCTCCCTCACATTGCCTCAGCCCAGGCAGCCTTCGAGTTATAAGCGTTAACAAAAGCGTGCAAGAAAAGCGTCACAATCTACAGATGGCCAATATGCATTTCCTACCTTCATCATTTTTGCCCAGCACAATGAGCTGAGGGGGCATGAACACTGCTAGTGGTCAAACATAAAACATGCATAATATCTGGGTTATTGTGTGTAAATGTTTTCAGCATAGCACACTAAAAGTACTGACCAGTGTCACTTGCAGTACAAAGGCAGACAGAAGCAGCTAAACAAGCTGCACAGAAGAGAAGTTAGATATATGTAAATGCTCAAATTAACATCATTAGGGAAACTCATTAGACGTGTCAGTGATATCAGACGTACAAAAACAATGCATTTTAGACATAAAACATTTTAGTAAATCTTCTTTGGTCTGCTGTAGCCATAACTGCTGAACAACTGCAGACCCTCACAGAGTCCATTTCCCTAAGCCAGACTACTGTACTGGTTATCATGGATTTATTGGACTGACACCTTGCCAGCATGAAATCCACAAATGCTGTTTGGTGTACACAGTAGATCCATTCTCAAATGGGTTGAAATAGTGCCAAATAAACATGCTGATGCACTAACGGTGGCTAAAGCTGTGTAAAATGTCAGTCCCAGAACATGGGTACCTCAGAGACTGTACGGTGATAATGGATACATTTTGCCAGATGATGTAGTCACTCAGATCCATTAATTTGGCACATAGAGCTTAAAAACCATTGTTCTTATGCGCCCTGCTGTTGCCAGGTTGAGAAAGCAATGGAACAGATGACAGAAATTGCCTGAATGTGACTTTCAGTCCAAAATGTATATGTGGGATGCGCCCAATGACAAAGAGGCTAACACCTTTTTGAGAATACTGTATGGTAGATACATTTCTCGTTTGCCATATGTGATGATGTGTGTGAGAAACCACAGGCAACATGCGCTATGAGATGGATAAGACAAGATATTTGAAATTGATGTTGTGAGTGCTGGAAATGATCTGCCAGATATACCTCTATCCACAGATTCCTCAAAGATGAGCAGGCGACAACATCTGATCAAAGTTATCAAGCGAAAGGAACTAATTAAATCAGTAAAGTGGAAGGACCATTCACCGTTATCTTACCACACCACTGCAGTTAAGATCGCTGGGAGATCTGCGTTGATCCCACCAAAGCTAAATGTTCCTGGCTACTAACACCTTAGGAGGTGCCTGAGTGAGGTGGAGATTGGCAGTATCTCATTGGAACTACTATTCTTGTTTGATAGTTTTAATGACATTGTTGTCTCATATATCAATATGGTTTAGAAGAACTTCTGTGTGTGTAAGGTAAAGAGTTTGGCAACATGCTCACAAAGGACAGGACACTGTCAGAGCCAAACACAACCTTGAACCCTTGCCTGAACTCACTCTCCCAAGCGAATTCCATCTAAATGATATCTAATCAGGATCAAGCTCCCACAAGAAAGGAATGTGCCCCTGTTGTAGCTTATTTTATGGGGGTTGCTTTATCTTTATGTATAAATAAAGATGTGTGAGGGCTGTTTCAGAAGCCAAACTGAAGAGAGCTGAAACAGTTTACTTCCCTTACCAAACTGGGTAACTACACATTCAGAACAAATTCTAAATGTCTGTTATTAGAGTTGTCTTCGGGCAGGTAAAGAACGCCAAGGGCATCCAGACAACAGTATCAAGAACCATGACTGCAGAAGAAATCAGCTAATCACCACTCCCAGCTATGGCGCCCTTAATGAGGCGGGAGATGATGGGCTGGGTTCTGGATCTGGAGTGGGGCTGGTGTCATTGTCGCTCCAGCGCAACGGTCATTCTGACGGAGTACGCAACACCAGCACCACTTGATGTATGCCCGACGGCCGCTCTCTCGAGGAGCCGCTCCCGGACAGCTAGCCTGATTGGAGATGTTTAGTCCGCGATAAATTCCGCCTGAAGCTGTCGGAATGGCAGGAGTCGATTGGCGAGGAGCGAGGAAGTCAGCAGGAGAAGGTTCGGGTCATCTTGAGAATCCATGGCAAAATACAAAAAACAAAGGAGAAAGCAGTGGAGAAGCAGTTGGTCGGCATTAGTCTGCAGGAGCGTGTAAGTGTATTTGTTTGTAGTCCCTAATCTTATTATGTGGCCAGCAGTCTGCATTGCTGGATTTGGCTGTATTGTTTTACAAATGTCAGCGAAGTCATTGTCGTGTCACGTAGTTGTGTCGAGAAGTGTAAATGCAAGTTCGGTTATAAAAATAGTGTTACACGCGGCTTGTGTCGCATGTCCCCATGCGGTGAAGACCTCGTAAGATGTGAAGACCGGCGAGTGTAAAGACCAGTGACTCTACCTGTGCGGCTCCACAGGCACAGATACCAGCTAAACACTTGCATATACAGGTACCGTATTTTATTGCCGTTTCTATTTGAGCTTTCCCTATTCCTCTTTAAATTCTTCACTGTTGTGTCTCTATTTCACCTATATTACAATGTCTTTCAACATCCTAGCCTCATTACTAGCACTTCCTGTCGGCGTCATGGGAGCGCAACTAATAACATGCATGCTGTTCCTTACGTTACCACATCCACACTCTTTCTCCATGACCTTTGGAATTTACCAGTCTGCTCTTAAAAAGGGCCTGGCTTCATCTGTCATCACAGAACATTCCAATCTAAGTATTCTAGCACTTACAGCCTAGTTAAACAGGACACTGTCACTCAGCTGCCTCGCTATAACCATCACTCACTCATTCCCCTCGCACTGGGAGGGGTGGAGTCTAGTCTGCTCATATCAAGAATTGGAAGCACAATGATAAGACCCTCAATACAAACTCCTCTTTGAATCTGTATTACTGTCCACCCACCTTTTAAAAATTCACTGATTGATGTATACCCCCAGGGCACCTCGGTAACCGTTGTGGCTTGGTTTGTGCTGCTCTCTACTTTTCCAGGATAGCATTCCTCTGGTACTGCTAGGAGATTTCCAACATCCATGTAGATAAGAGTCTGGCCTGCGACCCACAGTCTATTGCGTCTTTCCAAGTCCTCAGCCGTGTATCCCCACCACTGTACGCACAAATCAGGTAATCAGTTGGACCTCATCTACACCAAAACTGCTCTACTCATCCATGCCCAGAGTAACACCTGCACATCTGGCCACTTCCCGTTGATCAACACCACCCCTAACCTCTTCAACACCAACAACAAACCTCCTCTAAGTCACTTTTGTGACGTCCTTATTACGCTCTAAATCGCCTATCTTTCCTCTAACGGTGTCCACTGTCACTCCCTCCTCCCCTAACCAGTTATCTTTGCTAGATGTTAACACCACTACAATACCCTCACTCCACGCTAACATCCTGCTGGACTCTTTCTGTCCTCTAACAACCAAACCTGCCCGACCAACTCCCTCTGCCCCTAGTTATCCCAGTGTTCTGCCTCGTAGACATGCGCTCCCAAACTAGAAACTGCAGAAAGAAAATGGTAGTAAAACCAAGGATCATCGGATCTGTTTTATCATTCTTCTCCTCATTTCTATTAATACTCTCCACTGCTAAACATAACTATTACCAAACAAGGTGCTGCTCCTCTGACTCTCTTTAAAACTGTTCTCTGCTCTTCTCACACACCTGTCCCCCACCATAAATCATCTAACCTCTAAGTGATTTGCTCGTTTTTCATTAACAAAACCCACTAAGATCAGCAATCAATTTCCTACCAACTCCTCTTACACATCAAACACAGCTACCCCAACACATTTCTCACTTTTCCCTCCTCTGACAGAGGTATCAAATCGTCCATTATACAGTGCTGTATGCCCTTTAGATCCCATCCCTACTAACATCTTTCAGACTATCACTCCCTCAAATCCTCCACACACTCTACCCATTTATCAACAGCTCTATCTACATGCCCTCAGCTTTTAGGAGGCCGTGTTGCCCACTCTCCTTAAAGCTGCACTTGACCCTGAGCTCATTAGAAATGACAGCCTGTATCCTCTCCTCCAGTCATGGCTAAGACACTGGGCGTGTCTTCTTAAAATCTCCTCCCATCTCTCACAAAACAATCTCACTGGACAGCAGCTCAATCCAGGTTTCGGCAGCGCCTCCCTAAAACCACTTCTATCTGTCATTGGGGCACTGAGAGGCAGTCAAGGCACAATCAAAATCTTCAGTGCTTATCCTGTTGGACCTGTCATGCTGCTTTGACACTGTAAAGCCACCAACATTCTCCTATCAACCCCTCAGGCAGATGGGTCATCTCTCGAACAATATCCAGGTGGTTTTGAGTCCTACCTCTAGTGTAGATCTTTCGGGAGTATCATGGAGGGCGATGTCTCAGAATCTCACATCACCTCCTGCTGGAGTGCCTCAGGAGGGCTCAGTACTTGGGCCACTGCTTTTTCCATCTACATGGCATCTGCTGGAGTTCTGTCATTTCAGAGCATACAGTTCTCATTATCACTGCTACATTGGCGACCATCCGCTCCATCTCCACTTTCAACCAGACTTGTCCACTGTTTCTGCCGTATTTCTTGGTGCACTAAACGATGTATCTCAGTCTGGACAGAGGATCATCACCTGCAGTTAAACCTCCCCCAAAAACAGAGCTCCTCGTTTTTGGCCCGATCCCAACATACAGCACAACCTATCTTTCAGCTAAACCGGCTGCTGTAATACTCCCGTCTAGATCAACGGAACCTTAGGTGATCATTGGCGACCATCTACTTTACTGAGCACATTTTCAAGAAACTGCTCCAATCCTTGTAGGTTGTGCTGTACAACGCATCAGGAACATCAGACCCGTGCTTATCAGAACCATATGCTACACAGATCCTTGCTCCAGCCACTGGTCACTGAGTAGACTTTTCCTCTTCAGATGGTCAGGAATGCGAAAGCGGCGAAGGGTGGTCTTCAGCGAACATCCAAGGAGGGCCCGCGTACACCCCTCTTCATTAGTTTACACTGGCTTCCTATAGATGCCCGCATCAAATTCAAATCCTGATGCAGGCCTGCAGGACAATCACTGAAACAAGCTCCCTCGTACTTACGCTTACTGGGTGAATCATGTATTTCCCTCCGGAAATTTACTAAGCTCTTTCAAACAGAAGGTATCTTGCAGTGCCTTCACAAAAAGGTGCAAAATCACTCTTAACGCTGCCTTCACCTGTGATCTGTTCCTCGCTAGTGGAACGATCTGCTCTAGGTTGCCACTAGGGCAGCACCAGTCACTAGCCAATCTTCAAAAGCCAACTCAAAACTCATCTCTTTTTACACATCGGCCCAACGGCCAGTGGCACTCTCTTCTTTGCTCCTGCTCCTTCCTATCAATTTTGTTTAAAAAAAAAAAAAAAAGCTCCAGCGCCTGGTTAGTAGGAACAAGACCCCACTCCAGAGCACTTGTCTTTTCTGCCCTTTTGCTTGATATTAATTTGCTTCTATGTGCCTACCTCATTTGTATCGTCGCTTTGGATAAAGGCGTCTGCTAAGCGACCTAAGCGACTAAATGAAATCCGCCATTTACTGTTTGGTCTGATCGTGCTGTCATACTATGATGGTTTTGCCGTTGAGAGAGCACTCAGAACTTCCGAAATAAGCCATGGAGTTAATCCAAACGGGCAAAAAATAAATATACAAGGCAGGCAGGACAAAAAAACATGTAAAGGGACATATCGACAGATCCACCACGAGAACTCAAAGCACAGGACTAAATACACAAGAAATTGGCTAAGAATTAACACGACACGGCTGAAGACAATAATACAATTAACATGCTAAGAAGGCCAGGGCACACAGGGCATAATGGCGCGAGACAAAAACAATAATAACAGAGTCAGAGGCGTGACAACACCAAAGGGATCGTCATAAATCCTGCTGTATTCCACAGACACCTAATACAGTTTTAAAAACAAATCGTAATAGTTTGTGTATCACGTCTCACCTGGACTGTGTTATTGTTTTACCTGTCTCGTGCCATGTGCTCTCACTGTGCCCTACCTTCCACTTCATGTTAATTGTATAATTGTCTTCACCTGCTCCTGTTAGGATTTAGTCAATCTCCTCGTGTATTTAGTCCTGTGTTTTTGGAGTTCACGGCGTGGTCCGATGCGCCGATGTCGCTTACGTGGTTTTGTCTGCCTGCCTGCCTGCCTGTTTATATATTTTGCCCATTGAGAAAGATTAAATCCGTTTAAGTTTATTTCTCTTCTCAGTGCTCCTTTGCGTCAAACCACCCTGACGTGACATTGTGTATTTACAGTCCTTGCGGTATTATAATACATGCTACAGTTCTTACAGTATTATAATACACTAACAGTGTGTCTTTAATACTTACAGATCACATATAACATTACCACAACTGAACCAGCAAATAAAGTTAATAATTCTTATAAATAGAAAAATTACAAAAACCATCTAGTAATTATAGCTGACTGTAGAGAAAAAAAACGTGGAAAATATTTGTAGGAACAAAACGGAATGCAAGTGACTAATAATTACATGAAAACAATGTCAATTACACATAAAATACATCAGGATTTTATGTAATCTATGATTCACAATTCTAATCTTTGAGAATTTCAACATAAAGTGGGAAATAAGTAAAGTATCTTACCTGTGTCTGTGTCTCAACACAAAACAAACTGCACAAAATGGCATTAATCAGAAGACAACAATGTGCGTTCTAACTGCATGTGCAGATATATGTCAACGTCAAGGTAATGCAGGAGCAACATAATTTTAATTTGTTCATGTAATGTCAATGAATTGTGTCAAAGAAAGAAAAAAAGAAAAAATACTAGTAGTTTCCACGCTGTTAGAGACGGAGACCATACTAGAGAGCTGGCCCATCTTACCCGATGGCAGGGCACCTGGCTGCCGCCAACACCATTCAGTGAATCAGGGACCGCTTTCACTGGCCCGGCCTGGAGCCAGAAGTCAAGTGATCAGAGCTCCTCCCCTAGTCCGCTAATGCTGCCACTGCCCATCATTGACAGTGCCCTTCAAGAGCACAGCATCGGGATGGACCATGTGGGAGCCACTGCCCAGTCTCCCGGAGATATGGAGACACATCCTGGTGGTTGCTGACTACGACACCTGGTACCCTGAAGCAGTCCCGCTCACGTAAAGCCAAGTCCATCGCCCATGAGTTGTTACTGCTGTTCCAGCTGAGTTGGCATCCCCAGGAGAGGTTGGCATCCCCTTTATATTCAGCTAAGGGCTGACCTCAGCCGGCTGCTGGGAGTGAAGCAGCTCCGGGACAACAGCGTACCACCCACATACTGTGCGTCCATAACACATGGGGATCTCAGCGATCCCCTATCTCCTATGTTCGCCATCTGGGAGGTGCCACAAGGCATCAACGGACCATTTGAGCAAAGCCCAGCAGTGCCACTATAATCGGGCGCCCAGCCCACAAAGTTCCATCCTAGGGCTGGTCATGGTCCTCGTCCCCAACTGCGGCCTGCATGTTCCTCGCCACCTGGCAGAGGCCCATACAAGCGTTATTGAGCGAGATTCCCTTTATACCACCTAATGCCTATGGCAGCCAGGCGAAGAAGAGCCGACAAGATCTACCACGTCAGTCTGCTCAAAAAGTGGGTCGTGACCATGGTTGCTGTGCTCCGCCACACTCCGAACCTGTGGTTGCTTGGACATCAACCACACATCCTGTCGGCTGCCTAGAAAGAGGAACTCCACTGTTCTCTCCTCCTTCGGGTGGACCAACAGGGGTGGAGCCACGACATCCGGACAACCCCAGGAGTCATTGTCCCGGCAGTGCCCTACCATGTCCCAGAGGCTCAATGGCAGGCTATAGAGGACGAGATCCAGCAAATGCTGAAGTTGGGGAGTGCGCAGCACCTGCCTTAGCAGCCCATGGTCACAGCCTCATTTTTGATGGAGTTTGATGATGAGAGCACTTTGAAACACCGATTCACCGCCTTCTCACCACTTCCCAGTATTGTTTGTCAAATAAATCCACCCTCTGGGTCTTTATTTTTGAGCTCTCCCTTATCGTGTAATTCTTCACCCCTGTCACAATAGATATATATTATATTATATTATTTTATATTATATAGAGCAGTGGTCATTAACATGCAGACTACAGCCTGAGACCCAGAAACTGTCCCATCACAGACCCCAGGCCTACAGCTTTTGTAGTCTCTACAGTAGTGATTGTGGGCTCGTCAGTTGGCAGACTCGGTCTAAATCTTCAAAGGCTTTTGACATAATAAATAAATATTTAACACTAATTTCTAAGTTTATATCAAGCACATCGAGGTCAGCTCCGTTTGACAGATGAACATTGAGGTGAAAATCTATGGTATTTTCAAAATTAGGAAAGTTGACTTCCTTAAAAGACTGGTTCCTTAAAATCACTTAAATATTACAAAATTGCTTATTATGGTTTCAGGAGGTCTTAAATGTAGGGAAAGGCAAGAGTGCAATAAAATTTAAAAAGCCTATTCATTGGTTGGAAGTGTCTACTTTTAATTGCAGTAAGTCATGTTGAAAATAAATATTCTGTAATAATTTCAGTATGAAAATAACACCATGTCAGTTTCTTTGTCTGACTTAATTATTTTTTAATAATGCCAAGCCCACTTCAAACTTTCTATGAAACCCTTCTCTGTGTTTACAAAATTGCATACTGTATGTATATACTGTATATATATATATATATATATATAACCATATATATATATATATATATATATATATATATATATATATATATATGTTATATATCACATACATACTATATCTAATATATACACTTATAATAGAAGCAGACTCACACGGGAGGTGGAGTAAAGTGATAACAAAGTTTATTTGCACAGATAAGCATGAAAAGGCAGAGGATCCGGGTGTGTATATATAGTCCTTTGAAGAGGTTTTAGCTGGACCGCTGTGATTGGGTGGTGACAGAACCTGGCAGACCCGTGTCAATGGATCCATGTTAGATGCCAGTGTTAATAAGACCAGACTCTCTCAGTAGTCTCACTATAGTCAGAGTATCCTTTTTTGCACCATCCGTGCTAATTCAACATTAACATTAATCCTTTATTCATAAAACATCATAACACCAGAATTTTAACAGTGATTTTGCTGTATGTATTTGCTGTGTTTTTGCCAATGTGTGACATTTAAGATTTTTGTTTGTGTGTCATTACAGATATCTTTTACAATTTTTTTCTTAAAAGATTTCTTATTAGACCAAATATAACTGCAGATGTAATAGTTATCATTCTGACTATTCAATGTATAATCATGACTCTTATGCATACTGTTAATTTAGTACTTATTATAAACATTTTTCTTTAAATTGCAGATATATTTGTAATTTGGCTTTTACTTAAAGTCAAGTAGTGCCAGTTGTATTAAATGCTAAAACGACTTACCATACATTTCGTCAAGCGAAGAGGGTGAAACAGTAGGGGAGCAGCAAACACTGCGTACCTGCTCTGTCAATCGGAATAAGTACAACTGTTAATAATATTAAGTCGAAAGTAAAAAGTTTGAATTCGCGGCGGTTTCCAGCAACTTCTTCATAACATTGTATGTGGCTGCTCTCTTTTTTACTTTTAACGGGCTTTATGTTTAGCTGAAGTTGGCGTGAGCGTCAAATATGGAATGGTGAGTCATGCGCTACTTTTCCACAAAACGTTGGCACGAGGACCTACAATAACGCAACACATTTCATTGGTAGACCAATAACTATTTATACAAAACACACTAATCAAAGGCTTGATATAGCCGAGACGACGCTTACATCGCGTAAAACAGTCTCATGAAACGTAATTTGGGAGATGCATGTCATGTTATGTTACATAAAGCATTTTAACAGACTTATGGGACTTTGAAAAGCCAAATAAAAGAAATTATTTTTGGCATTTAAAAATGAATAAGAACTGAAAAATACAATAAACTATTTTAATAAGTGAGGCTATGCAAACTATTGGAACTATTTTAAGTTAAGGACAGCGTTATTTGTCCACATTTAACTAGGCTGTTTACAAAGCTAAAAATAAATGGTCTTAATACAAGATGAAAATCTGTTTTGGCATTTCTAAATGATGACAGCAAAATGTTGCACCACTGACTGTAGAATTATCTTGCCGAGTCATCCAAAATGATCTCTTGTCGAGAACAGCAAAGAGTTAAAACCGTTGACCTGCCATTTATACCATGCATGTAAAAATTATAAATAATATTCGTCCAATTACTTACACTTTGACGTGAAAGAATCTGCAGTGACACATGCTTTAATATGCAAATAGGGAAAACTTACATCACACTGTCATACTAGGACATATATGGATATTTAAAAAAAAAAAAAACGATTAGCCTATTATTAATTAATTGCTATATATATTTACTGTATTTACATTAAAGTCATATTTAGTAAAAAATAAATAAAACAAGAAACCAAAATTTAAGAATGCAAAGTAAAATTATTTTGCACAAAATGTTTAAATTGGTTTCAAGATAACAATGATCACACATCAAAAACAATAAGTACAAATAAAATATTTAATAACACATATAAAAAAGTATGAATAAAAACTTTAATCACATTTAAAATTATACTGCACAATCCAATCAATCAATCAATCAATCAATCAATCATTTTTATTTATATGAAGCTTTTTTAACAACATAGGTTTGTATCAAAGCACTGTATGTGTATAAAGTTGAAGAATACAATGACAGGGATGTACATTGATGAGTAGTGAACAATTTATTATTAAATTACAGAAGAGTAATAATCACTAGAAGTTAAGTGTCCCCAACAAAGCAAGCCAGAGGCACGGACAAGGGAACAAAACCCCATCCATATATAATGGAGAAAAAAACTAACCTGAGAGAAACCAGACTCGAGTTGGGGCCAGTTAAGCCTCTGACCGGACACGCAGCACTTAACTGATTAAATTTTAAACGCAGCTGTGTCAGATAGTGTAAATGACTTAGTGTGTGTTTGTGTGTGCATCAGGATCTGGTGATCAGTCCACAGGCGCATCTAGGTGTTTCGTCTCTGAGTGAACATAATCTCTGGGTGCTGATCCATTATCTAGTCTGGATACAAACTGTGATTCTCAGATTGAAAGAAACAGGACTAATATTAGCGTAGATGCCATTCTTTTTACGATGTCACAAGTACATTGTATTTTAGGAGTGAGTGTTCCCGGTTCCAGCGAAATAATGCAGCCTAAAAAATCCTTTAACAATTTGAATAATAAAAGAGTGTGTCGGTGTAATTGTTATGTTTAGCTAGAGTTAAAAAGATGTGTCTTTAATCTAGAGTGTGTCTGCTTCCGAACAGAGTTAGGGAGATTGTTCCAGAGTTTAGGTGCTAGATAGGAGAAGGATCTGCCACGCCCTCCAGTTGATTTTGATATTCTAGGTATTGCTCAAATGGCCAGAAGTTTTGAGAATGCAGCGGACAGGCAGGACTATAATGTGATAAGAGCTCACTCAAGTATTGAGGAGCTAAATCATTCAGGGCTTTATAGGTAATTAATAAGATTTTAAAATATATCCTATGTTTGATAGGGAGCCAGTGCAGTGTTGACAGAACCGGGCTAATATGATCATACTTCCTAGTTCTAGTAAGGACTCTAGCTGCTTAGCGTTGCCGGACTATCTGAAGTTTGTTTATCAAGTAGTGCGAACAACCACCAATAAAAGCATTACAATAATCTAACCTTGGCGTCAGAAACACGTGAATTAATATTTCTGCATTAGAGGTTGAAAGCATAGGTCGTAATTTAGATTTTTAAGATGAAAAACGCAGTTTTACAGCTGCTGAAACAAGGTTTTCAAAGGAAAGATTGCTGTCAAACAGCACACTGAGGTTCCTAACTGATGATGAAGAAATTAACAGGCAGCCATCAAGTATTAGACTGCGTTCTAGAATATTATATGTGGGGTTTTAGGTCCAATTATTAGCACCTCTGTTTTTCAGGATTTAACATTAAGAGTTACTCATCATCCCAGCTTTTTATACATCGACTATGCATTCTGTTAGATTCTCAATTTGGTGTGTATTAGCAGGCTGCGCTGGAATATAAATCTGAGTATCATCAGCATAGCAGCTAAAGCTTACACCATGTCTCTGATAATGTCTTCCAGAGGTAACATGTATGGGTTGAAAAGTAACTGTCCTAGCACTGAGCCTTGAGGAACTCCATATTTCACTTTTAGGTGATATGATACCTCCTCATTTAGTGCTACAAACTGATAGCAGTCAGATAGATATGATTTAAACGATGCTAAGGCGCTTTCTCTAATGCCAACATAGTTTTCTAGTCTATACAAAGAGAATGTTGTGATCGATAGTATCGAATGCTGCGCTAAGATCTAATAGCACTAATAACGAGATAAAACCACAATCTGATGATGAGAGCTAGGTCATTGTAACTCTAAAAGAGCAGTAAATTCTTTAATGAAATCTGTATTGTGCCTGGTGGCCTGTATACAGTAGCCAGTACAAACATTACAGGGAATTTATCACTAGCACATGATTCTATAGATAATGTTATATACCTTTTCAAAACTTCAAATGAGTTATACTTAAAAGCCTGCCCTCTGAGAAGTACTAAGAATGTTTTTATAAATTGCAGCACCTCCCCCTTTACCTTTTAAACGTGGCTCATTTTTATAGCAATAATTTTGGGGTAGATTCATTTGAAGTAATGTATTCAACTGGTTTTAGCCAGTTTTCTGTCAAACAGAGCAAGGTTCTGATCTTTGATCAAATCCATATATATAAAGTGTTTTTGTGAAAGTGATCTAATATTCAGCGAGCCAAGTTTTATTGTTTGCTTATTTGTATTATAGGTCATTTTTTTGTTGAACATTAATTAAATTATTGCTTTTAATTTGGTTTGGACGTTTGTGTTGAGAATTAACTGCCTTCTGTGGCGTGAGGCAGCTGCAGACAGTCAGTTTAGCGGAGTCTGTCTGCTTCTGACCCTAGGCACTAGTTGGTCAAGTTGGAGCTCTAAGACTATATGCCATATTTCTAGATAGAAGAGTGCACCACCCAGGAGGGATAAGGACCATCTCTTTTCAACAGGTCAGGTCTGCCCCAGAAATTCATCAATTGTCTATAAAGCCTGTGTTGATTTCTCACGGGCACCACTTGGACGTCAGCCACTGGGACCCAGCAGTCTGCTGTAAATCTCATTACCCGTTAAGCGGGGAGGGGACCGAGAGCATATTACATTTATCCCGACATCGTACTTGCAAATTCCACACACCTCTTTAATATTATTTTTAGCATGATCTCCGACTGGTGAAGTCGAATATCATTAGTGCGGCGTGAATAACAATCTTCCCACGGATTTCGTTTAGCGTTAGCCAGCACTTTTAAATTTGAAAAGATGCTCCGGACGCTCTGGCTCCCGTAAGCATTGCACTATGGTGGCTGGTGTCTCTATTTTCCGCGTTCGCATACAATAGAATCGCCAATTACTGAGCACTTTGATCAGGTTTCTCAGTGGTTGTGTCACTGGGTGGGAGAAGCTGTTTGATGTTCTGATCGGAACAGAAGAGCAGTGTTCTGACCAGCGACTAGTGCGCCTCCTCGCAGTCACCCAATTGCCCTGCTGCACAGGCTGTAAAGCTGGAATCGAACAATGTTACATGATTCACTGTACTAAACCGCATCCAGAGCAGTATCTACAGCCCTCGCATTCTTACTGTCCTCAATTAACGCTTGGATCGTGTGTTCTAATTTCAAACCTGAAATATTAATAAAAATATAATCGACTTTTACACAAAATCATGTTACAGTTATTCTGGCTTGCCTATATCCAACAGATAATAAGTCTTGTTATGGTTATTACTGTTAGGAGAGGATAATAGTAAGCCTCTTTTCAGAATAAAGCTCTGTGCACAATCTGGAGACATAAACTCTGCTTAGTTCATGAAACAATAATTAGGCTAACTGATGTTTTATTAAAACACTTTGGTTGTAAAGTCTAACGTTTTGTGTGTTTGAAGACCAGGGAAAGAGTCTTAGCATTTGCCATCTGTTGTAGCCAATATAGACTAATTTTGTATGTTTTAAATATCCACAGCACTTATAAACTAAGATAACGCAAACTACTATTTAGTTTCATGGCATAATGCAGTATTTTTAAGTCGTCACCACGTTGCAACGCCATTGGTGCCCTCTCATATACGGGAAGAAAACCACGATGCATTGACTCCCTTCGGCAGAAATACAGAGTTTAACATCAGATTGCCATTATTTTTATTAAGTGTAGTAAGAACACGGGCAAAATGACAGTCTACTGACCCAGGCAGCGTCAAATTTAACTGGATGTGCTTTCATCCTCATCCGTTTTATCAAGGTAAGTGATCAAAATTGTTTTATTCTGTGGTATATATTCAAACCACATTACTAATAGTAACAGTTTTTATTATTATTACTGTCTTTATCTTACTTGTAGAAACAAATCAGCAAAGTGCAATAGGCCTAATGTTAACGTTATAGGTTGCTTGTTCATTAGCATTTAACATGTCATGAACATTTTGCGAAGTAATTAAATGTACTGACCAGTTCTTGAATTTTTATACAATTTATGAGAGACCGGTCTGTATTTAAAAATAGTTTTAAGGTTTTCTCAAAAGTTAATTGAAGTTAAGGCTACTTGGTTTACATAATACTTCAATCCATTTGAGAGCAGCTTCAATATTGTCTGTTTTACAACGGTAAGGTAATGATATTTTGTAGTTTAAAAATGATAACACAACTTGTGTGCTAAGACCTGCAGCAACATATTTGCAAATGTCACTTATGTGTGCGACTTCATAGCCTTCTGCCTAGTGTGGTGAAAAGTCTTATTAGTGAAGGAAGATGGTTACATTCCTTTTAAACACTGATAAATTTACAGTAAAGTCTACATTCCACACTTGTTGATTTTATTATCCTATGTATCAGAAATTACAGAAGTCACATTTGATAATATTCTACATCCTTCCAGTTGACTTGACAGATACAAGTCTTTGCTCTTTAGCCCAATGCCTTCATCTTTTCACTCAAGCCAATATGGCAAATAAATGGCACAGAAACCTTTGAGATTCTTTGGGATAAAATGCCTGAAGACTTTGTGAGAGGATATAGAGGACTAATACTCAGAGCTGATGTAAGTTTTATTTAGTATTATCTTATATGTTTAGTATTATTTGCTTTCTGCCTGCTATGATTGTACACACATTTTCGTTCTTTATTTGCATAAAATTTTGTACCATTGTTTACATATATCCTCCACCACAGCCAGATGAAGGCATCTGGACACCGACCTTCTTGCCAGTCCACGACTGATACTTAGTAAATGTCACATATGCAGGCATAAAGTTTAAGAATAGTTCACCCAAAAATAGAGTGTACACAGTGTAAGTCAGTGATTGGAGTATAATTTGATGAATATATATTATAATGATTTTTTTAATTAAACCCATCAATCTGCTTCAAAAGAACCATGTATGGGTTAGTTTTCTGATGCAGTACTTGCAGATATATCAAGATATATCAAATTTATGGCCATTATCCACCAGCATTGAAAAAGCTTGGAAGAGCCAGGTAAATGTTTAAAAAACTTTAACTGTGTTAGTCTGAAAGAAGAAGAAAAAGTCATATACACTTAGGATGGCTTTGGTGTGAGTACCTTATAGGGTAATTTTCATTTTTGAGTGAACTGTTCCTTTAAAAACAAGAGCGTTTTTTATGTTTTGGGGATTTTTGTTGTTTTTTTTGGCATTTCATTGCGACTGTATTGCATATTTTATGATAACCATTAGAAATAGACAATTAAATTGTATTTAGCCTTTTTTTTAAATGGGCAATCTAGATTTATTACCGTTTCAGGACATTAAACTTTTAGCTGTCTCTTTCAGTTGCTGGTGACAAAGTCACACTAAGCTGAATGATCCAGCATTGATATTTTCCCCACCTATTATGTCTTAAATTTGCAGTACCAAGAGAAGCTGCCCAAACATTGACTTTGTTAGGAGACATTTTGGACATTTTGTCAATCTTATCAGCATTGTTTAGGATTGTTTATATTAAACCAAAAGTTCAACCAAAAATGAAAATGTGATGTTTATCTGCTTAACACCAGGACATCCAAGATATAGGTGACTTTGTGTCTTCTGTAGAACACATACAAAGATTTTAAACTGAAACCATTGCAGTCTGTCAGTCTTATATAATGCAAGTCAATGGGATACAATCTTTGAGAGAAAAAAATGCACAGACAAATCCAAATGAAACCCTATGGCTCATGATAATACTTTGATGTTCTAAGACACGAAACAATAGTTTTGTACAATAAATTAGTATTTATATAATTTTTACCTCTGATATACCACAATGTCTGACTGACTCACAACATCCAGGCATGACGCATAAAAAACATACAAACTTACATATGCGTGCCCATACACAAGGAATCTATGTATATATATATCTATGTGCCCAGAGTGTGACACGCTTAGCGCTGGACGTTCTCACCAAGTCAGATATTGTGGTATTAAAAAAATACATCAGTGTATCATCACAAGCCACAGGGTTTAATTTGAATTTGTCTGTGTATGTTTTCTCCTCTCAAAGATTGTGCCCCTTGTCTGGCATTATATTAGTTCTGAATAGGGATAACTTTGTGAAAGGTATTTAATTATGAATATTGCAGACTGTAGTATTACAAACCAATCTACTCAAGTGGATAGTTGAAAAAGTCATTACTAATGTTCAAGTAGTTCCAAATTTGTATACATTTATTTGTTCTACTGAACAGAAAGGAGGATATTTGGAAGAATGTCAGTGTCCAGACAGATGTTCTCCACTATTCACTACTATAGTAGGAAAAGTAAAATTATGAAAGTCAATGGTGGGCAATCTATCTAGGTATTTTCCAAATATCTGTTCAGTTAAATAAAGACATTTTTACTAGTTTGGCATTGATAAGAATAATTATAAAATTGTAACAAAATTGTTGTCTACATTAATCTAAGATTCTTAGGCCCCTCAGATTGAAGCTGAACTAAAGATGGTGCAGATGCTGCCATAATGACAACAGTCTTAAATATAAAATAGGTTTTACGTTGATTAAAGTGCAATTATTCTTTATTTTACAGAAACCTAATATCTTATATTTTCTCTGTTTTACATTCTAGATGCTTCATTGGTGTGAACCTAAAGGAGAACAAAGAGAACCAACCAAGTAATGTCCAAGAAGACAGGGAAGCTTGTGCAGAAAAAAAGCAGCTACTGTGAATCCTCAGGTGGCCACTCTCCTCAAAAACTCATGGCCTTTGGGTGGGAGCTTTTATCTAGTCAGATTAAACAATGTTACAGTTCAGCAGATAGATCTGCATAGTGAAGCATAGATTACATTATTATAGTCACATTATTGAGTCCTTCAACAAAAATGTTTGTGATGTCACTGCATTGTATTCTGGAATAGGATGTTCATGTGATGACACATTATTATGTTCTGTTCAACCAAGCACTGGTGAAGCAGAATGTTAATAATTAGTTTAAACATTTTAATAGAAGTGTAATGTCTGAAAGATGATCTTTTGTTTGAGCCATTTGTTTGTAAAAATCTTTTCTAATTTTTCTTTCTTTTTCTAATCATTAGCTACTAGCAATGTTACAACATTAAAATGACAAATACTTTAAAAATAAAGGAGATTACAGTGGATGTGATAAAATAACAGTAAACAGCAGTCAAATAATTGGCAGTATTATACTGTACAGCTGTCACGTTCTCCGGACTTTTGTTATTGTTTCTGTCTCGTGCCATGTGCTCTCTGTGCCCTGCCTTCCCTCCATGTTAATTATTTCATTGTCTGCAGCTGTGTTAATTTAGTCATTTACCCTGTGTATTTAAGTCCTGTGTTTTCAGTTCCGTTGGTCCGATCGTCAATGGCCCCACCTGGTTTTGTCCTGCCTGCCTGTTCTGCCTGTCTTAGTATCTTTATTTTGCCGTTTTGGGATTAAATCCATTTAAGTTCATTTTAAGTCTCGCGTGCTTAGTCTCGCACAAAGCGTGCGAACGTGACAATCATCGATCGGACCTTAAAAGTTAGCGGCGTATTTTCCCGTTTTAGTTTTTTTGTTTGTCATGGATTCCCCTTGATGACCTAAACTTCCTCATCCTCCTGCTGGAGCAGGAGGATCGCTCTCTGAGGGTTATCATGATGGACTTCCTCGCCTCGCTAACTAACTACTCGCACTACCCGGACAGCTTCCTCTGCTCACTTTATTACCGAGGACTCGACAACTCCCCACGAGTGAAGCTGTCCGGGGCGGCCCTCGAGAGCATCGCCACATACATCAAGTGGAGTGCGGGATGACGGTTGCGCTGGAGGACAATGACACCAGCCCCACTCCAGATCCAGAACCCAGCCCACCATCTCCCCGCATTGCGGAGCTCAAGTCTGTACCCACCGATGACGCGCAGTCGCTGGAGTCTGGGGCGACCACAAAACCATCGCCGAGGGAGAGCGGCCGGACCGAGCCGACTGCGACAGACCAGGTGCGTGAGCCGACAACGAGAGCTTGCCGCGGGGAGACAGCCGACTGCAATGAGAGCGCGGAGTGGAGCTCGCCCACTGCACATCGGCTGAGGATGAGCTGATCATCCACCTGGGGCTGCTGGATCTACAAGAGAAGCTGGAAGATGTGGACTTGAACTTAGACTGGGCACCTCCTGTATCCTGAGTTCCTGTTCCCGTTCAGCTATCCCGTTAGCCGGCTGGTTCCGCCCAGCCGTCCCGTAAGCCCGCTGGTTCCACCAAGCCGTCCTGTATGCCTGCCTCAGAGCGCACCCTAGAGACTATTTCCCGCGCTCCCTCCAGGGGCCCAGCGCCACGCGCTCCCTCCAGTGCCCGCCACGCGTTTCCCACCCTCCACCCTGGTCATACCACGTCGATGGATCCCAGCAGCCCCTGTGCTCATCCTCAGCTCACCATCTGGAGCTCGCCACGGGTCTGCCGGTCTCCATCGCCGTCGAGTGAAGGATCCTCACCTCGCCGTCCTGCCTCCGAGTCCCGGACTCCATCTCGGTTCGTAGACCGTCAGCCCCCTCCTGGGGGCCGTCCTCCACCAGAACCTCCTCCCAAGATCCGGTATCCCCAATTCCTAGTCGTTTTTGTCACTCTTTGGTGCGAGGCGCACCTTCCGGGAGGAGGGGGTAATGTCACGTTCTCCGGCTTTTGTTATTGTTTCTGTCTTGTGCCATGTGCTCTCTGTGCCTGCCTTCCCTCCATGTTAATTATTTCATTGTCTGCAGCTGTGTATAGTTAATTTAGTCATTTACCCTGTGTATTTATGTCCTGTGTTTTCAGTTCCGTTAGTCCGATCGTCAATGTCCCTACCTGGTTTTGTCCTGCCTGCCTGTTCTGCCTGCCTTTGTATATTTATTTTGCCGTTTTGGGATTAAATCCATTTAAGTTCATTTTAAGTCTTGTGTGCTTAGTCTCGTGAAAGCGAGCGTGACAACAGCATATATTCTACAGCATGGTACTGTAATATTTTTTACAGTAATACACTGTTGCAGCAGATTACAGTAGGTAAACTGTAAAATTACAGCATTGTACAGGCCAATGTAGCTGCCAGTAGTTTACTGTAATTTTACAGTATTTTACAGTGTGTGTGTGTGTGTGTGTGTGTGTGTGTGTGTGTATATATATATATATATATATATATAATTTTTTTAAATAAAGAGAAGCAAATTAAAGAAAGGAGATGAAGGAGAGAAATAAAGAGAGGAAAAAAAAATGGGTGGGAGGGTTGATGGTGCTCATGATCCAGCTCATTTAGCTTTTCTGGTAGGGAGGACCCAGCATCAGTGCCAAGACCACAAACAAAAGTGGCGGAACTGGGGAGCATTAGATCTAGACTAAACAAAATCTGCATCAATTTCTCCCATCATTCTTGAAACGTGCTATCTTTGGTGAGGAACTGTGGTTTTGGATGATAACACTGTCATGATTTAGTTTCAGTAGGTTCCTTCTCAGGAACTCGAGTTGTGTCATACTACGCTTTGTGAATGCCCTTGCTTGACCACACTCCTAAATCCAGCTGGGTAATCTGTCCAATGGAAGGGCACAACATCATAGGCAGGTGACGTCAGAGACCAGGAAGCTTAAAAACATGTCATCCTTAAAAGCATCAGCCTCAAGTCATAAAGAACTGTGCTTGCAGGGATGCCGTAAGGGTGCTCTGGATCCTGAAAGGAGGATGATGGAAGGCATGCAGTATGATCGGCCTTGGTGCAATAGTGGGGACATTCGGGTGTAACCTGCTTGAGGGTACAGAAACCATTTCAGAATGGCGCCACCTGGAGGAGCTAGAGAGAACCAGATAGGACCTTGTGCATTCTCTCATGCCACAAAGAAAATTCCATTCCCTTGCCTTGGCCCCTGTCTCGACAGTAAGTCTACTCCCACATTCAGATAGCCAGGAATGTACAGTTCTCTCAGTGAGGAACTTGTTCTAGGACCATAGGATGATCTGATGTGACAGTTTGTACAATGGCAATGAGCGCAGACCCCCTTGGTGGTTGATGTAAGAGATTAGTGAGAGGCGTTAACAAGAAGCTCCCAGCACAAGGCCCTGATTCAAGAACCAATTTTTCCTCCACAGATCGAGACCTTGATCATGGGTCTATCCCTCTGGGAAATATTCCTTGTTCTTTTGCCACCACTGTAGGGTTCTCATGTACAGAAGGCCAAAAGGTATCACATTGGATGCATCTGCTATAAGACCCAGCAATATCTGAAACTGTTTGAGATTGAGTGATTGGCCTTCTCTCTCACTCTCTTGACTTACGTGAGGATCTAATCCATGCCTGCATTACGGTCGAATAACACACAAGCCTAGATAAATGGTCCTCTGTGCCTGAGAAAGCACACTTTGGCATTTTGTCTTACATGATCATTCTCATATAATAATTTGCTGCTTATTTATGATTATTATCAATCACCTACATGCACCTAATCACATTATCACCACAATGTCAAAAGCACTGTTGGCTTATTGTGGTCATTAGTTCCACTAGAGTATAGAAACAATGGCGGGGAAGAAATCTTTGTACGTCTGAAAGCCAAATTGCTAAACTCTGTTAGCACACCTTGCTTGCCACCGTTCTCTGCTTCTCACCTTCATCAATAGGTGTGTTGAACATGGCTGCAATGTAGTCAAACCCAGCTGCAAAAAGCATGGAATACAAACATGCAAAAGTGTTTAGCATTAGACATAAATTCAAACAGCTGCCAGTGACATACCTAATTTAGTTTTATGCACCTTTGTTATTAATATCTTCTCAAAAGGAAAAAGTCATAGTCTTAGTCACTGCAGCCTTTTGAACTGTAGTGTAGACCAGTGTTTCCTAACCAGTGTGCTCTGACAGGTTTTCGGGTATGCCTTGGAAAATTCTGAAAAAACATTTTGGAGTTAGTATAAACCTTGTTGGATATTGCCTTGTTTTTTCCTGTCGATAATCTCTGGTTTTGACCCTGCTTGTCTTTGGTTTTCAATTGTTTGCTGCCTGACCCAATCCCTGCTTGTTTTTGGATTCTGTTGTTGCCTTGCCTCTGACATTCTTTATGGCTGTGTTTTTGACGTCTGCCTGCTTTGACTATGCATTTGTTGAGTAAAAGCCTGCGAATGGATCCATACGCCTCAGACCCTTCATTCATAATAAAAACATATTTATTGATTGACTTCTTTTGTGGGGGAATAAATCAAGCACTCAAGACACAACTTGTTCATGAGGGTCCATGTGGGTCACTTGCACAGTTTGAGGAGTTTGCCTTAATGACTGTGGGGTCAGCATTCACACTGGGTAGGAAGAGGAGGAAGAGGATATCGCATCGGCCCCTGTAATGGTGGCTTTGCCAGCAGAGCCAGTTCACAAGATGACCACCACACCTGATCCCTCAGCCAAGATGACCGCCTTCCATGAACCACTGCACAAGATGTCTGCCTTCCTGATCCACTGCACAAGATGGCTGCCTGCCCTGAGCCAATGCACAAGATGGCCACCTGCCTGAGCAACTGCACAAGATGGTCGCCTGCCTGAGCCACTGCACAAGATGGCCGTCTACGGAGCCTTCTTCCATTGCGTAATATCCAGCCCCAGTTCTCAGCCACCATGATGCCTCTCCAGTATTTCCAGGCATTGTGGATGCTGCATTTGAGGACAACAGGGCATTCCAAGGGCGCTTGAGGCTGATATCCAGTCTGGCGGACCCACCAGTGATATCAGTGAGGGCAGCCGGTATCCCCGATACCAAGATTCAGCACATGTCATTCCTGAGACTGTTCACTGTGCTTCATCCACTGTACGTCTGGGCCACACACTGCTCAACCTCTCCACCAGTCAGCAAATCCACTCCACTACCCACTCAAGTCCACAAGCTTGCTCCAAAGGACTTTCTTGTCCACATGTCTATGCCTGACACCTTTTCTGACCCTGAGTCCGCCTCTGAGATATCTCCCGTCTGCCAGTCTGCTCCAGAGGTGTCAGTGAGTATCAGTCACAACAAAGCCCTCTGCCTGCCCAGTCTCAGCCACGGTCACAGAGTATGGGCCCACAGCGAATCCGGTCAAGGTCTTTGAGATTGCAGATGAACCTTCTCTCGGCTCAAATATTGCTAGAGAGATTGAGGAATCCTCGCCTTGCACAGCTATGGCTGTGAAGGCCGTCTGTGACTCATTGACCAACCCTGCTATGGCTATGGAAGCCGCCTATGCACTCTCACCTGTTCCTTCCCGGCTATAAGGGCCGCCTGTGAATCATCATCCAGTTCAGTCACAGCTATGGAGGCTGCCTGTGAGCCCTCATTCTGCCCAGTCAAGACTATGGAGGCTGCCTATGAACTTTCGTCTGGCCAAGTCATGGCTAGGGATGCCGTTTATGAAATGCTGCTCTGCCCAGTCATGGCTATGAAGGCCACCAGTGAACCTTCGTTTAGTCAAGTCACAGCTAAGGAGGCTGCATGTAAACTCTTGTCCCACAAAGCCACAGCTACGGAGGGCGTCTGTGAATATTCATTCAAGTCTCGGTCTTCGGGGCCACGAATACCCGGTCTATGTTGTCTGTCTCTGCATCTTTCACGCCTAGTCTCATATGCGGCCTGGTCAGTCCAGTCCGCACTGGAGGGTTTCAGTTCTGTCTGCTCTGCCTGTCTTTTGTGTCTCATTCCTTCTTAGGGCTATTCGCCAGATTCTCCCTGGTGGGCGTCCAACTCGCCTGATAGGCTCCTAGGAGGGGGGCTATGTTACGCTAAGTCAGCAGAGGGAGACCTTACCTCTGGATGATCTGTGATTGCTTCCTCTGCTGCTACTTCCTGTTTAGGGACTATAAATCGTGAAGCAAGCCATTCACCTACAGGTAGCATTGTAGTTAGTGTATAAACCTTGTTTGTTCTTGCCTTGTTTTTTCCTGTCGATATTCTCTGGTTTTGACCCTATCTGTCTTTGTTTTTTGATTGTTTGTTGCTTGACCCGACCCCTGCTTGTTTTTGGATTTTGTTGTTGCCTTGCCTCTGACATTCCGGTTTGCTGTGTTTTTGACATCTGCCTGCTTTGACCATGCCAGACCTCTTATGAACTCTATTTGTTTATGATTTTCAGAAATTAAGTGCCAATGTCAAATCATATACAAAGCCAAAATATCAACTCTGATGATGCAATGTTTAATTACTAATTAATTATCCTTTTTTATATTTTTTAATATCATACTTAGTGGTGCGTCATAAGATTTTTTTATATATCAAAAGACAAAGTACATATCACAAAAAAGTACAACTGTTTTACACATTGATAAAAATCAGAAATATTTCTTGAGCAGCAAATCAGCATATGATTTCTGAAGGATCATGAAACACTGGCAGTAAATAATAAACAATAAATTAACAACTAAGGTGTATCATAAAAACTATTATCGAAAAAGTGCAACTAGCAATCTCATTTACAAGTGCTGCTGCTGCAGCAGTTTCAAATTTTTATTCATTAAAATGCACTTTGTATGGCTAAATAAAAGAAAAAAATAAAGTTAATAAAAATTATAATTCAATAAATAAATTGGATAATCTGAGCTGGAGCGACAGAGGACCAAGGTGGAGCCGGGGGGATGAAGGAGCCTGACATAGCTGGAGGGATGGAGGGAGGAGGTGAAGCCGGAGGAGAAGCATCCCGAAACGAAAAATGGTCGACGATAGACCAATGCGGAGCCAAAGGGACGATGGAGCCTGGTGAAGCTGGTGGAGTTGCAGCAGAAGGCCCCATCCAGAGCCCTGAGGCTGCCTTCCTGTACATGCCTGGACACTTGTTCTAGGTGCACCAGGCAAAGTCTGACCATGGGCTAAATGTGCTGTTCACACAGAGTGTCCCATGGCTCCCTGCCTATCTCAGGACTAGGGAGTGAAGCCAGTATTGCAGTGGTCTCATGTGTAGCAATCAGAGCAACGTGACAGCGGCTGCGTACACCATATGCCCCAGTCTTTCAGAAACTGCTCTTTTGCGAAACACCCAGTCATCTTACCTTTACTCTTCTGTGTGAGGCTGCCTTTACAAATGATTGCGGCCCCACCCTAACTTTTTAAACCCCATAAATGTAATCCTCAGTACACTTCATTCACAAGCAGTTGTCAGGAGCTTAATCAAAAACCTGTAAATGCAATAAGACTAATCTGAGAAGGTATATCCAAAGGAACAAAAGGACTTCAAAAAGAGAGTAAACAACAACATCCCTCCCTGTTGCTTTTAAACATCAAAAGGTTTTTACAACTAAATTTGGGATCTCTTTGTTTGGACTGAGTATATAAGGAAAGTGACAAAACACAACAAGGCGCAATTCTGTAGCCAGATTGGCCTGTAGTGTGGTGTGTGTCCTCATACACCATACATACTATGTACTTTTCTAAAGACCAGGTATAATTACTTTTTAAGTTTGTTTTATTTTTGTTTTGTGTTATTTTTGTACTGCTGATCAGTTGTGCAAATGTTTATGAATTATACCAATTTGGAAACTGTTCTTGCCTGGCAAAATAAATATTAATCTTGGTTAACTTATAATATTGTCTGAAATAACTTTTCTAGTAGGTTAGTAACTTCTGAGGTTTACCGCATTGTTGGTGTGCTAGGGTGAGTCAGATCAATGATAAATGGATGGAGCCGGGGTCACGTTTTTGATATCTTGACTTCTGGCCACCAAACTGGCTTAGCATGCTATTACTTAGGAGCACGCATAAGCAATTACTCTTTTTGAGTCTATTGAGGAAATGGCTGCATTAAGGTAAGCAATCTGCGGGTAGCCTCTGACTAAGACCTGGACTAGCCCAGATGAGTCGTGAGTCTGTTCTGGCCAAACAAGGTCTCTAAGCGACCCAGACTCCTAACAAACGATAAGTCGAAACTAGGAAGTGTCATAGTTAATTAATGATACAAATTTAATCACAACTAGAGGATCAGCAGTTACATTTAAATAAATATAACTAAAATCACGAAAGATTGAGTCAGATAAAATTATGTATAAGGTCAGTACTACAATTGGAAACACAAAAGATTAATAAATATCAGTGATTTTCAAAGAGAGCGCAAGGAAAAGACCCGAACGCAGCGCATTAACCTTTGACCAGGGCCTCTGGATTCCGTTCTTCCGTTCTGGAACCACCCTACTACCTAGCAGTGTGGTGACATTTTAAAGCATTTCAGGTCTATTATAACCTGCCATTAACAGATTTTTCACTCCTTGCAATTAGTGTATTCTACCTAAATTCCATTAAGAACCTCCAATCCAGGTCTCTTGGAGGTTTAGGACTTACAAAAGTAAATTCAAGGTGGCACTTGGTGGCAAAGACGCTGCTTTAAGAGAAAAGTGGCTTCTCTGGTAATGCTAAACAAGGCAGCATCGTGCTCATATTTGTGGATTTATCAGACATTTTATAGGCAAGATGTCACCATAATAGTGTATAGTTACACTTTACTTGAAGGGGTTTGCATAAGACTGACATGACATTGTGTGTCATTTGCTAAGTTATGTCATTTTTAATGCAAATATGATATTATTTGTATTGTTATTTGTATTGTTTATATTTGGTTCTTGCAGTACTGTGGATCATTACACTGCAGGAATGCTGCTCAGCGGTGTAGGAGATGCTCTGGGTTACAGGAATCAACTGTGGGAATACAACCAATCTGGCCCTGCCATCCACCAGGTCAGCCATGCAACAATACAATAATTCTTACTGTTAAATCAATTTGTGAGTAATAATAATGTGCATGGTATTAAGATCAAAGATCTATTTTTATGTCATTGCTGCACATTTCATCGCATTTTGGCACTAAAACACAGGTTCAATACAATCCTGGTACATTTTTTATCATGTTGACATATGTATACAGCATATTGCTGTGTTTTCATTACGTTGCGTTTTAGACAGGATTTGTGCAACACTGTACCATGAAGCTGGTTATGCTAACATTCAACATTTTTAAAATCTCCAAACATATTAATATTATGTTAAGTCATAATATTAATATGTTTGAATAATATGATATTCTTTAAGCAAACCTTTAATTCATTTATTTCATTTAACCTTTAGTTCATTTATTTTTATGTGAGAGGAAATAGTGAGAGTAGGCCGGCCCTCAATACAAGGCACTCCTCACTGATCGAAAAAGCTTGGAGGCCCCCGACCCTCTTGATGGAATTGAATGCGGTCAGGAGTGCTGCCTGGAGACAGGAACTTAAGCTTAACTGACTCAAGCGGCTCAAAGGAATCCCTCCGAAGGCCAGCCAGGACAACAGACAGATCCCTGGAGGGCAATATGGGTGATCTAGGGGGATTTAATCTCCTGGCACTCCTCAGGAACTTCACGATGAGACTGTGTTTTCTGAAAGATGAGCTGTCCACTTCATTGTGATCTGCTGCGATAGCAGCAATATACACTTTCAAAATTGAGGGTGACAACCTATGCTCCAACTTCTCCTGCAGGAAGAAAGCACTACTCCAGTTGAACATCTTCAGGGGTCCTCTCTGTGAAAGGAACACCAATCAGCGAACAGACCCTACTTCAGTGTGTAGGCCTGCCTCGTAGAGGGTCCCTTGCCTGAGTGATAGTGTCCACCATCATTGGTGGTGGAGCACTCAAGTATGCCGAGTCCCGTTCAGAAGCCATACGTGAAGGTTGCCAGAGGGTGCCATACCCCTGAGAGAGGAGGTGATTTTGGTAAATCGAACCATGCTGCCATTTTCTTCATCCCGAAATATAAACAAAGGCTCATACAACAAGCCCCTGAAAGCAGGGTAGTGAAACGGTGGTCCAACCAATCAGAAGCCGCGTTACAAGATGCGCTGGATGACGTGGACTGGGACATGTTCCGCTGATGTCAGCGAGTTTGCGGAAGTAGCCATTAGCTTCATCAGTACACTAGTTGATGAAGTTACACACACCATCACAATAAAGACTTTCTCCAACCAGAAGCCATGGGTGGATAGTACCATCCGAGCAGCGGTGAACGCGCGTACAGCTGTTTATAATGCTGGGCTCGTGTCGGGAGACATGAGTGATTATAAAGCAGCTTGTTACACTCTCTGACACATGATGAGAGCCACAAAACACCGGTACAGAGAACGAGTGGAGTCTCACTCCCAACTGAACGACTCCCGACGCATGTGGAATAGATTAAGGATGATCAGCACTTTCGGATGCAAGACCTCTAATTTGGTGAGAGCCGACTCTTCACTTGCGAAGGATCTGAATACCTTTTATACACGCTTTAAGAGAGAGCGTACATGCACTAGCCTATCGGCTAATGAAATGAAAGTGTCATTGAAAGTGGAAGTGAAAGTGCCAGACGGCATCCCCGGTCGTGTTTTAAGGTGCTGCACTGATCAGCTGGCTGGCTTACTTACCTCCATTTTCAGCGAGTCACTCACTCAATCTGTTGTCCCAGCGTTCTTCAAAAAATCTGTCATAGTTCCTGTACTGAAGCCGTCTTGCCTGAATGACTACCAACCTGTTGCACTTACATCGATAGTCATGAAGGTCTTCAAGAGGCTCATTAAAAACAACATCTGCTCGGACAACTACAGTTTGCATACCGTCCCAACAGATCCACAGAGGACGTTGTATCTCACATTCTGCACTTCACTCTCACCCATGTTGATAAACCTGGAAACTACATCAGGCTGTTGTTTATAGACTAGAGCTCAGCCTTCAACACCATTAACCGTCAGAGACTGGCATCCAAACTCAGGAACCTTGGTCTGAATTCCTCTGTGACTGGGTTCTGAACTTTCTCTCGGACAAACCCCAGGTTGTGAAGGCCGGACAGACTATCTCCAACATCATCACCCTGAGTACAGGTGCTCCACAGGGATGTGTCCTAAGCCCCCTACTGTACTCTCTTTATACACATGACTGTGTCTCCTCTCACAGCTCCACCTCCATCATCAAGTTTGCAGACGATACAGTTGTACTGGGCCTCATATCTAACAACGAGGCAGCTTATCTTAAAAAAAATTAAATCTTGAATCTTGAATCTTCTTTAAGCAAACCTTTTTTTGTTCATTTATTTTGGAAACTGCACCAGTGTACTCATTGGTACGTAGGCAAGGTAGATTTATGCAAGGTACATTTATAGCTGAAGCTGAATTATGTATGAAGAATGTCTGCCATCTCCTTGCAGAGTGAAATGGAGTCAGTCGGCTGTGTGGACCAGCACACACCCCCACTAGCAGACTAAGAGGAGAATTCTGGATGTCACCAAAGTTATAAAAAGTACCTGACTACCTAACTATCTTGTCTCTACGTCCTTCCATGTGTCCCTCCTGAAACCGGTCCACTCGGATGCTGACCCCGGCCATAAGGCTCCAGAACTGCCCCCACCACTGGACATTGATGGGGCCCCAGCCTACCAAGTAAAGGAACTACTGGACTCTAGACAAAGAGGGGGTCAGCTTCAATATCTTGTGGACTGGGATGGATACGGACCTGAGGAGAGATCCTGGGTAGCCACCTGGGATATTCTTGTTCCAAGGAGCCAGACCCGATCAACCTACTCCATGACCATGAGGACGACCACAGGCACAACCACATAGAGCTCCAGAGGGGGGTATTCTGTAATGCCAAACCAGCAGAGGGAGCCCTCGTCTGAGTACTAGCAGTTCACAGGCTCCTCTGCTTCTTCTCTGAAGGGTTTTATAACCAGAATCTTTCCACATGTCTAATATTGCCAGTCAGACTGCCTTACCAAGCATTTCTCCTGATTACTGTAATTGTTTTCATGTGTATGACCACTGCCTGCATACCTAAATCATGTCTCTCAGATTCTGATTATCTGTCTTGTTTGCTGGATTGCATTGACAACCTGTTAGCAAAACTGCTTACTGTCTAATACCCTGAACCTGTTTGCTGTCTGGACTGTCTACCTGGTACTGACCCTTTAATTGTCTTATCATTGATGTCTATTGTCTTGCCCTCTAATAAACTTCCACAAATAGATTCTACTCCGTCTTCTGCATCATCATTACAACGGATGTTTGATAGAGAGCCAGTGCAGTGTTGACAGAACCAGGCTAATGCACTGCCAGTAGCTCTAGGCAGCTGATGTGTCAAAGCAGACAAGGTCCTGTTGCATGAAGCACCCCATCCTTTCATGGAGGCATCTGTGGTTACGACCATATCCCGTGACACTTGTTCTAAGGGCACTCCGGCTTATAGAAATGCAAGGTCTGTCCATGGGCTGAAAGTGCGATGACATGCATGCTTATCTTGAGACTCGGGAGTGTATCCAGTGGTCTCATATGAAGGAAACCGAGCAGCGTGACTGCAGCTTTGGAAGCAAGACAGGAGCATTCTGAGATGCCTAAAGTCTGGAGAATGCCACTGTACCTGGAAGGTCGCCAGGCGAATTTAATCGCATAGCCAAGCTGAATCGTCCAGATAAGCCAACACAAAGGTTTAAGCAGTGCCATCCATACATCCAAGCTTCTCATGAGTGGCACCGTCAGCGTCCGAAAAGGCAGTGCGTTCGGCCTGCACTTCAGCAGACTGTCCCTATGCCTTGCAGAGCTGGTTAGAGGAACATGGGCAAGAGTAGCATCCCCTAACTGTTTTCCCTTGGCCACTGGCAATGGTGGGTGCTGTGGGAGAGTGTGAGAAACCATGGACCCCAAAGTGGGGGTGACCTCAGTGACGAGCAGGCCAAGACGAAACCCGTGGCGGAGCGTGGCAGCTGGAGGATCACGCCAGGGGAGGATATGCTGAATTGCTGAATTACTGCAGAGTACTGCTTAGCGAAGTCCTTAACGGTGTCTCCTAATAGCCCAGCTTGGGAAATGGGAGCATCCAAGAAACAAATCTTTACGCATCTTGGGCCATTAAGGTGGATATTGGCGCCGTGACCTTAACAGCCCGTAAAGCAAGCTATATACAACCGGTGTTACCATATACAACAGGTGTACCTAAGTGAAGATGTACTCTGCTCCTGTTATTTTATTTACCTCGAGAATTCACTATCTACACTATTGGAGTTTACATTCCACCCGGCGCTAATGCTAAGGAGGTTTGGGGATTTTCATTAGTTAGTTATAATCATCAAAATGAAAAGAAATACACATTTGAAATAAATCAGTCTGTGTGTAATAAATTAATATAATATACAAGTTTCACTTTTTGAATGGAATTAGTGAAATAAATCAACTTTTTAATTTTATGACCAGCACCTCTTTATAGCGAGCCTCACTCTTGTTGTTGAGCCGTTTGACACAGTATTTCGCTCAATGAATGTGCTTCTGCTCGAATTCACTCTGAAGTTGAATTTGAAGTTGAAGGTGAAGTTTTTTCCCCCTTCAAATGTTCTGACCCTTCCCATATCTAAAGTTTAATTTGACTTCCACTACAATAGGTGGCAATAATATACTTAAGTTATTCGCTATGTATTTTTATAACATATTGATTAATTGTCCTATTTATATCCTGTGTGGGTTTAAACTAAAAATAAGTGTTTAATGTTTTTTTTCATTTACATATGATCGTCCAGAGTTTAGACACTGCCTTGTGCGTTGCACCTGAATCTTTAAGGTCAGTTTTCCATTATCCCAGTCTGGTATTCAACTTTAGAGATCCGCCACTGGTGTTACCACATGCAGCTTTTATTTCTGAACCAGCAAACTCTTCTGTTCCTGAAATGATTCCCCCTGTCTGTAGTGCTTCCCACAATGGGAATTGCTTTATGGTGTATTTGGGCTCCATTCACCACTACTGAAACTAGAGATGTTGGCGGCCACTATGATGTCTCTAGAGGTGGCGGCTGATGCTGCTGAACCTCCCTGAGCATTTCAATGCATGAAAAAGGCTGTTTCTGTCCATTTTTGGTAGTAAAGGCAGTTCTGTTAAGGTCAAAATGTCTCATCAGGGATTTTCAGTGTCCAAGTCCTGAGAGGGGAGATGGTGATCCATCCAAAAGAGTATTTAATTGTTGTACCCATGCATGATAATCCAATTTCCACCTATGATTCAAAGTTTAATTATTAGCCTATTCAGTCCATAGTAATGCCCTTGTTTTTGACCATGTCTTTTAACAAGTTTGCAAATGGATTTGTATGCCTCTCATCTCATCAGCTTGTAAGGAAGTGAATCAAAATCCGTAAATGCAATAAGACTGATCTGAGAAGGGATATCCAAAGGAACAAAAGGACTTCAAAAAGAGAGTAAACACCCCACCCCATCCCCTGTTGTGTTTATGACGCCCTCTTCACCTCTGCTCTTCCTGCTTCCCCTCCTTCTGCCCAAAAGACTTGGTTTAAAGTTCATTAAGAATAAGACATTATATGTCATGTGTCTTATGAACCTATTGTTCTTCACTTTCATGTTTGGTCTCATTTGAAAAGTCTCAGTGCGATTGGTAAATTGGTCTCAATTTCACAGTAATCACTTATATTATGGAAAAGATTAGAACTTGGTAAAACTGTGTTCTGTTGGGAAGGAGATGTGTCCTCCTTTTGGGTCTCTGAACGTGTTCCAGCCAGGTGTGACACTGGAGCACGGGAACCTAAACACCAAAAGGTTTTTATAACTACATTTGGTATCTCTTTGTATGGTCTGAGTATACAAGGAAAGTGACAAAACACAACAAGGCACGATTCAGTAGCCAGATCGGCCCGTAGTGTGGTGTGTGTACTCATACACTACACTATGTACTTTTTAAAGACCAGGTATTCTGACCTTTTAAGTTTGTTTTATTTTGTTTTGTGTTATTTTTGTACTGCTGATCAGTTGTGCAAATGTTTATCAATTATACCAATTTGGAAACTGTTCTTGCCTGGCAAAATAAATGTTAATCTTGGTTAACTTATAATATTGTCTGAAATAACTTTTCTAGTAGGTTAGTGACTTCTGAGGTTTTTCGCATTGTTGGCGTGCTAGGGTGAGTCAGATCAACGATCGATGGATGGAGCCATCTTGAGATCTTGACTTCTGGCCACCAAACTGGCTTAGCATGCTATTACTTAGGGAACGCATAAAAAATTACTCTTTTTGAGTCTATCGAGGAGATGGCTGCATTAAGGTAAGCGATCTACGGGGTAGCCTCTGATTAAGACCTGGACTAGCCTAGATGTGTTGTGAGTCTGTTCTGGCCAAACAAGGTCTCTAAGCGACCTAGTCTAAGTCGAAACTAGGAAATATTATAGTTAATTAATGATCCAAATTTAATCACAACTAGAGGCATCAGCAGTTACATTTAAGTAAATATAACTAAAATCACGAAAGATTGGAGTCAGATAAAATTATGTATAAGGTCAGTACTATAATTGGAAACCCAAAAGATTAATAAATATTAGTGATTTTTAACGAGACGCAAAGAAAAGACCAAACACGCATTGACCTTCGACCAGGGCCTCTGCATTCCGTTCTGCAGGAAAAGGGGGGCCCTTACAAGCTTTGTAAAACTCACCAGTTCTCTTGAGTGGAAAATTAACACAGAATTACACACAAAATTATGTCAAATTGTATGTTGACAAGCATTTTTGTAAACATTGATTTGATCGAGTCAATTACATCTTAAGTGAACGTAAACAGTAGGGTGGACCTGTATCAGTACATTGCATTCAGTCTTAAATGGATAGTGCCCTAATTTAGTTGCTATTGTCCAAGTCACTGATGTTATTCAAGCAACAAAAATAAAATCGCTCACTGTACTTGACTGAATTACTTAGTAAACTTGTTTACCATATTATAAATTCAATTTAGATTAATCTTTAGGACTACTAAGTACTAAGTTTAAGAATCATTTGTTTTGCTGCTGAACCAGGATTTAGTTTAACTTGCAAACTTGTGGTACTGTGGGGAGTGCAGGACCTGGGTTTGGGTGCAGAAATGCAGCTGCTCAAAGAATTTTTCTAAAGGACTCTTGGCCTATCCCAAGAATTTGATTGATCTTGGGATAGATTGATCCCTGATTGATCTGACTGCACTGTTTCTACCTGTTAACAGATATGATTTTTAACATTGGCTGTTGACATCTTAGGTGGACACTTAAATAACCATATTGTCTCTTTTTGTACATTGACCAAACATTTTTTTTATAAAGAATGCATAATATAACCATTGGTATTTCATTGAAAAGAAGACCATATTCTTGTTCTTTATGAAAAGTGGTTTTATTCAGTGTCACTGCAGTTAACTCAGTGTCTATCATGATTAAAACTTAATGTCAAATCTTTGAGAAATAAATGCAATGTGTTGTATAGAATTTAGCTTACTAGATTTAGTGGATTAAAAGTAGACTAAAACTAAAAACAATTCAGGAGACTAAAATATGACGCCCTAGTATGGGGCAGAGTAACAGGAGGCCTCCCGGGCAGATCAGGAGTCTCGGTTCCATTGCGAATTAGGCAGTCCAGGGTGCCATTGCGGTTTAAATGTCTCAGGGCACCATTTTTGGATTAGGCTGTTCAGGGTGCCAAAGTTGATTAGGCAGTCCAGAGTGCCATTTCCAATAAGGAGTCTCGGGAGCACAGAGTTCAAGAGGCCATGGCAGAACAGGGAGCTCGAAGACCACAATCCCTGCCCATAACCCACCTGCACCTTAAATATGCACAGACACAATTAGGGAGAACTGAAACAAATTAACTAATCAAACTATACAAGAAGAGGAAAATGACCAAATAAAGACAACCAAGAAGACAGACAAAACAAAAACAAAACCAACATATTCTGTAATGAGACCACCTTTTTAAGCGGAGTTAGTGTGAACTCACCATAATCTATTATGATATACTAGGAACTGCAAGAGCTAGGGGGGCTGAAAAACATCTCTGTGGAGCTTCCTGATTGGCCAGTTAGTGATGACACTGTGCTTCACTTGGCAACCGCTGAGGCCCTAGCAACAGGTTGGTCCATCCAGTTTGTGGGTTTGGTTAAGGGAAACACTGAATTTTATTTAACAGAATTATGTATAACAGATTTTTCTGTAATATTTTGCTGTGATAAATTTGTAGGAAAAGCAGGCTTGGAGCTACTGCATGAGGTTGCTTTCCGATACGTGGAGGGAATGAAGGACATGGAAGGGAGGAAGCCAGGACCTTCAAGTATTCTAGGTATGCATTATAAAACCCTCAAACAGGAAACAGTAGCAGAGGGAGAGCTGGTGGCTAGAACTCTGGTGTGGACAACAACGTCAGTTAGCCTGCATCTCTTGAGCGCTGATTGCACATGAGCACTGTCCCACAGCCTCTCAATATATTGGATCCGGTCGTTGACTGCAGGCACTAAAGATGGTTCACCAGACCACGGAAAAAGTGGAGCTTGGTAGCTAAGCACACATTGGAATGGAGTCAGGCTGGTTGAGGAGTGGGTGAATGAATTTTGTGCATACTCTGCCTAGGGTAAGAATTCTGCCCATCTATTTTGTTCTTGACTGCAGTAGGTGCGAATGTAATGACCAATCTCCTGGTTCACCCTTTCCACTTGGCCAGTGGACTGAGGGTGGTAACCAGAGGTTAGACTTACAGTAATGTCCGGTTGTCCATCTCATCCCAGGAATGTAGTTTATTTCACATTTGGCTTTTACCTTGCTGAAGACTTCTTGGAGATCTTTATACTCAGTGGGAGTGGATGGCATGGAAGTGACAGGAGGACTTTTAATAGATATGGTTAAACAGGGCTTTATCAAGTTGGTGTGCATGCAGTGAGTGGAGCAGAACTTGGACAAGTGAGAAAGTTTACAGTGAAACAATGTAATGGCAGGATCATGTATGGTCAACCAGGGATGTCCAAATATAACTTCATATTTGGGGGAATTTGCCACATACAAAGAGACGTCTCCTTGATGAAAAGTCAAATTTTAATGTCAATGGGCATGGTTTGTTGCTTGATGCTACTCTCAATGAGTTGGTTATTTACAGCGTTAATTTTGATTGGTGGAATGCACGGGATGGTGGTGAGTTTATATCTTCTTATCTCCTCGTTGATGAGGTGCAGGGCGGCTCCAGAGTCAATCAGCGCTGTCAATCAATCAATCAATCAATCAATCAATCAATCAATCAATCAATCAATCATTTTTATTTATATAGCACTTTTAACAACACAGGTTGCATCAAAGCACTATACAGTATAACGTAGAAGAATACAATGACAGAGATGTATAATGACGAGAGTGACCAATTTGTTATTAGATGCAGAGACGGTCTCTGTAATCAATTCAACGATAATCATTAGAAATTAAGTGTCCCCAACAAAGCAAACCAGAGGCGACAATGGCAAGGAAACAAAACCCCATCCATACAGAATGGAGAAAAAAAAACCTTGGGAGAAACCAGACTCAGTTGGGGTCAGTTCTCCTCTGACCGGACGCCCAGCACTTAACTTCCAGTTCAATTTTAAACGCAGCTGTGTCAGATAGTGTAAATGACTTAGTGTGCGTGTGAGTGTGCATCAGGATCTGGTGATCTGTCAACGGGCTCATCTAGGTTTTCTGGTCTCTGATGAACATAATCTCTGGGTGCTGATCCATCATCTAGTCTGGATACAAACTGAAAACAGATTGAGAAAGAGACAGGACTAATATTAGCGTAGATACCATTCTTTTCACGATGTCACAAGTACATTGTATTTTAGGAGTAATGTTCCCGGTTCCAGCAAATCTAAGTAATGCAGCCTAAAAATCCTTTAACGGATTTAAATAATAAATAGTATGTTGGGGTGTTATGTGTAGGCTAAGTTAAAAAGATGTGTCTTTAATCTAGATTTAAACTGGCAGAGTGTGTCTGCTTCCCGAGTTAGGGAGATTGTTCCAGAGTTTAGGTGCTAGATAGGAAAAGGATCTGCCGCCTGCAGTTGATTTTGATATTCTAGTTATTATCAAATGGCCAGAGTTTTGAGAACGCAGCGGACGGGCAGGACTATAATGTGATAAGAGCTCGCTCAAGTATTGAGGAACTAAACCATTCAGGGCTTTATAGGTAATTAATAAGATTTTAAAATCTATCCGATGTTTGATAGGGAGCCAGTGCAGTGTTGACAGAAAAGGGGCTAATATGATCATACGTTTTGGACTAACTGAAGTTTGTTTATCAAGTGTCCAGAACAACCACCCAATAAAGCATTACAATAATCTAACCTCGAGGTCATAAACGCATTAATTAATATTTCTGCATTACAGGTTGAAAGCATAGGTCGTAATTTAGATATATTTTTAAGATGGAAAAACGCAGTTTTACAGATGCTAGAAACATGATTGTCGAAGGAAAGACTGCTGTCAAGCAGCACACCTATGTTCCTAACTGATGATGAAGAATTAACAGAGCAGCCATCAAGTGTTAGACTGTGTTCTGGATTATTATATGTGGGGTTTTTAGGTCCAATTATTAGCACCTCTGTTTTTTCAGAATTTAGCATTAAGAAGTTACTCATAATCCAGTTTTTTTATATTGACTATGCATTCTGTTAGATTCTCAATTTGGTGTGTATCACCATGCTACGCTGAAATATAGAGCGGAGTATCATCAGCATAGCAGTGAAAGCTAACACCATGTCTCCTGATAATGTCTCCCAGAGGTAACATGAGCATAAGCACATAAGCACTGAGCCTTGAGGAACTCCATATTTCACTTTTGAGCGATATGATACCTCCTCATTTACTGCTACAAACTGATAGCGGTCAGATAGATATGATTTAAACCATGCTAAGGCGCTTCCTCTAATGCCAACATAGTTTTCTAGTTTATCCAAGAAAATGTTGTGATCGATAGTATCGAATGCTGCGCTAAGATCTAATAGCACTAATAACGAGATAAAACCACAATCTGATGATAGAAGCAGGTCATTAGTAACTCTAAAAAGAGCAGTAAATTCTTTAATGAAATCTGTGCTGTGCCCTGGTGGCCTGTATACAGTAGCCAGTACAAACATTACAGGGAATTTATCACTAGCACATGATTCTATAGATAATGTTATATGCAGCACCAAAACTTCAAATGAGTTATACTTAAAGCCTGCCCTCTGAGAAGTACTAAGAATGTTGTTATAAATTGTAGCAACACCTCCCCCTTTACCTTTTAAACGTGGCTTATTTTTATAGCAATAATTTTGGGGGGAGATTCATTTAGAGTAATGTATTCAACTGGTTTTAGCCAGTTTTCTGTCAAACAGAGCAAGGTTCTGATCTTTGATCAAATCATATATATAAAGTGTTTTTGTGGAAAGTGATCTAATATTCAGCGAGCCAAGTTTTATTGTTTGCTTATTTGTATTATAGGTCGTTTTTATTTGTTGAACATTAATTAAATTATTGCTTTTAATTTGGTTTGGACTCTGCATATTCGGGGAACAGACACAGTCTCTATAGTGTGATATCTAGGGTCTCTAAGAGTCTCTATGTGTTGAGAATTAACTGCCTTCTGTGACGTGAGACAGCTAGCAGACGGTCGGTTTAGCTGGTCTGTCTGCTTCCTGACCTGGACACTAGTTGGTCATGTTGGAGCTCTAAGACTATATGCCATATTTCTAGATAGAAGAGCGGCACCACCCCAGGAGGGATGAAGACCATCTCTTTTCAACAGGTCAGGTCTGCCCCAGAAACTCATCCAATTGTCTATAAAGCCTCTGTTGTTCTGTGGGCACCACTTAGACATCCAGCCATTGAGACCCAGCAGTCTGCTGTAAATCTCATCACTCCGGTAAGCAGGGAGGGGACTAGAGCATATTACATTGTCCGACATCGTGCTTGCAAATTCACACACCTCTTTAATATTATTTTTAGTGATCTCCGACTGGCAAAGTCGAACATCATTAGCGCCGACGTGAATAACAATACGAAATTTACGTTTAGCATTAGCCAGCACTTTTAAATTTGACTGGATGTCAGACGCTCTGGCTCCCGGTAAGCATTGGACTACGGTGGCTGGTGTCTCTATTTTCACGTTCCGTACAATAGAATCGCCAATTACTAGGGCACTTTGATCAGGTTTCTCAGTGGGTGCGTCACTGAGTGGGGAGAAGCTGTTTGATGTTCTAATCGGAACAGAAGAGCAGTGTTTTGACCCACGACTAGCGCACCTCACGGTCACCCAATTGCCCTGCTGCATGGGCTGTAAAGCTGGAACCGAACAATGTACATGATTCACTGTACTAGTCGCATCCAAAGCAGTATCTAAAGCCCTCGTATTCTTACTGTCCTCAATTAAAGATTGGATGCGTGTCTCTAATTCTAAAACCTTCTCTGTCAGCCTAGCTATTTCCCTGCATTTATCACACGTGAATCCCTGATTGCTAACAGAGAAGGATAAGCTATACATGTGGCAGGCGGTGCAAGTGACGATGCAAGGAGAAGCCATTTACTCACCGTAAGTTATGGAAGATTCACTTACCACTCTTGTTTTGACGAGCTTGTGAAAACGGAGCAAACGAGCGTGAGGAACAAATGAACAGGAGCAGAAAGAAGCCAATAATAGGCATTAAAACGCGGATGGGAACGAAAGTGAATCGGCTAACGAGTACTAACTCACCACTGAGTTTTAGATTAAAGTGAGCAAACTAACAGCAGTCGAATTAGTTAGATTAATTTGATAGATAGTATCAGCGGTATGTAGACAATTAAATTATATTTAATCACTAGAGAAGAGGTGATAAATTGAAGAGCGAAGCTACACGGAGCTACAAACAATATAACCTCTCAGCAGACAGGAGCAATCGAGCAGGACAGAAGTCAAAAGAAGTGGGCCTTCCTCAGTAATCAGCAAAACCGGAATAGTAAAAGATTTCCTCAGATATGTGGAGAGATGCTTAGCGCTCACCCAACTGAAGGAAGCAGTGGTTTGTGTGGGCATTTTAGTCATTTTGCGACGGTCTCTCTCCTCATCAGACAGACGAGCAAAACCAATTGGGTTCTGGTTGGCTAACAGATTGAACCTGGGATGACGGGGTGAGGTAATGTTGCATGCTATGGTAGATCGAGGGATCTTTCTTCATGGTGCTTGGTGTAGCGGGTTATCTATCTTGCTGGTCAGAGTGATGAAGTCAGACAATGATAATTCCTCTCCTTTGCGTGCTAATTCCGTCTTGAGCTCGGTGTTCAGACTCTGTCTGAAAACTGCCTTGAGTGCAATATCATTCCATTTGTTTTGTGCAGCGAGTATCCAAAAATCAATGGCATAGTCAGCAGTGGTACAGTTTCCCTGAGATAACTGCAATAGTTGAGTGGAAATGTCAGGAAACAGTAGCAGAGGGAGAGCTGGTGGCTAGAATTCTGGTGAGGGCTCCCTCTGCTGGCCTGGCATTACAATAACAAATACTAATAAATATTATACTAATACTACTATACTATTATACTATATATGCTATTATGTTAATAATATTTAATAAACAACAACAGCCATTAAAAAGTCACTAAGCAATTAAGACTACAAAGGCAGCCAAAACTGTTTTAAAAACGATAATAGATTGTATTCTTTGTGATTGGTAGTTTTGTTGAGGTTTATTTGTTCCTGTTCAAAAATAATAATTTTAAAAGCTGAAAACGTGCAGGACGTGCTTTAAGCACGAGAAATGGAGGTTCTCCAGGAACAGCTGTAGAGCGAGCAGCTCAGCTCTAAAGTGATCAGTGAAACGTGAGCCGGTGCACAACCGCTGTCAGTGGCGTTGTCTTCTGGGTGCTCGGTGCTCAGTGTGCAGTCAGTGAGTATGTCGGTGGCGAATCCTGGGGGAATTAGCTCCGTGTCGCGGTTCAAGGACTGGCTTCTAGAACGTAAACAAAAGAGACAACAGTCAGAGATAGCATGTGGGAGTGTGGTAGCTCACTGGAGCACGGGTCTGACGTGGCTTATCTGGCCACCGGCAAACGAGTTCCAGGTGCGGCGATTCCGGTGATCAGTGGCTTTTCCAGGTGCTCGTGGTTTATTCCCAGGGCAACGCTGATGGTAGCCCGGGAGGCCTGATGGTACCCCCCCAACCCCCCCAAGCACTGTCCTGGTCCTGGCGGAGAAAACAGATGACATCAAGGGGGAAACTGGGGGTGGGCGGGGAGTGACCCTCGACAGACCTGCAAAAGCTGACCACAGCCGGGAGAGTCCGTCAGCGTTCCCGTTGTCAGTTCCAGCGTGGTGTTTCACATCAAAGTGGAAGTCCTGGTGCGCGAGGAACCAGCGGGGTTCAACGTAGTAGGAGGTAGTAACGCAGCTCCAGGACTGCCCACCTGATGGCCAGGGCCTCCTTCTCCACCGTCGCGTAGTTCCTCTCGGCTGGGTTCAGCTTCCTGCTGATGAAAAGTACGGGATGCTCCTCACCTGCCTGGACCTGGGATAGGACGGCTCCCAGACCCACGTCGGAAGCATCCGTTTGCAGGAGGAAGGGGCAGCCGAAGTCCGGGGCTCACAGAACCGGGCTTGAAGTCAGGACTTCCTTGATCCGGGTGAAGGCCTCCTCCGCAGCGGGACTCCAGGGTATCCGCTCGGGCTGCCCCTTCCTGGTCAGGTCTGTCAAAGGGGCGGCTATAGAGGAGAAGTTGGGGATAAAGCAGTGGTAGTATCCGGCCAACCCCAGAAAGGCGCGTACCTGGGACTTCGTGGTTGGACAAGGAGCCTCCCGCTCGGCCGTGACCTTCTGTTCTTGGGGCTGGATTAGGCCCCGGCCAACGCGGTATCCCAGGTACTTGGCCTCGTGGAGCGCCAGGTGACATTTCCTGGGGTTGGCGGTGAGTCCGGCCCGTCGGAGATCCCGCAGCACCGCTCCGAGGTGTTCTTCCCAGGTCTCCGAGTGAACCACCACATCATCCAGATAGGCGGCGGCGTAGTGTTGGTGAGGCCGGAGGAGAATGTCCATGAGCCGTTGGGTCCGGTACTGCCAGTGGCCACTGGGGGTCGAGAAGGCAGTTTTGGGCTTTGCTTCGTCGGTTAGGGGGGACTTGCCAGTAGCCTTTGGTGAGGTCAAGCGTTGAGATGTACCGGGCCCTCCCCAGACGATCTAGCAGTTCGTCCACACAGGGCATCGGGTAGCCATCGAACTCGGAGACCTGGTTGAGCCGCCGGAAGTCGTTGCAGAAGCAGAGCGAGCCGTCAGGCTTGGGGACCAGGACTATCGGGCTGGACCACGGGCTGTTAGATGGCTCAATTACCCCCAACTTCAGCATTTGTTGGACTTCCTCCTCTATAGCCCGCCGACGAGTCTCAGGGATACGGTAGGGCCGCTGTTTTACAATGATGCCGGGGGGAGTTTTGATGTCGTGCTGTAGGATGTGGGTCTGCCCGGGCGATGGCGAGAACACATCCGAGAACTGACCGACCAGATGTTTGATGTCTGACTTCTGGGCGGGAGACAGCATGACGTTCATGTCGACGACCGGGGCTTCCTGGGTGGTGAGGGCCGCTAGGTTCTCCCTGGTCCCCACCCATTTCTTCAGCAAGTTGATATGGTAAATCTGCTCGGGGCGGCGTCGGTCGGGTTGCCTGACTTTATAATTTACTGGGCCCAGCCGTTCCAGTACAGTGTACGGTCCCTGCCACATGGCCAGAAACTTGCAGGCCTGGGTGGGGACCAGAACGTCTCAGGTTACGAATGTAACCATGGTTCCTCTAGGGAACGAGACGCTGCGTCACAAACGCTTTGGGAACGCCTTCAGCGTGCGCCGTTCTGAACCACGTGTAAAGTCTGTCCAATGGAGGGGAGCGACGTCATGGACGAGATGACGTCGCCGACCAGGAAGTATAAAGTGACGCTCTGCAATGCCGGCACCAGCCTCGTAGTGAAGTAAGCGCCGGCAGGGGTGCGGGAAGTATGGCATCGGGACGCAGCGTCTGCGTTCCTAGAGGAACCATGGTTACATTCGTAACCTGAGACGTTCCTCTTCAGGAACTCGAGCTGCGTCACAAACGCTTTGAGAACGAGATGCCCACGCCGCCATATTTCCAAGGCCCTGCCTGAAACGGGGTCCTCAGACCACCCATCAGGAAAGGACAGAGGAGCCAGGAGCAGCCCTTATGTCCAAGTTGTAAAACCGGGCAAAAGTGGAGGGCGTGGACCACCCATGCGTTGCAGATGTCCCCGAGGGGACACCGCTAAGATAGGCCTTAGAGGCCGCCATACCCTTGTAGAGTGCGCTCTGACCCGAGAGGGCATGGGAGTGCAGAGGCTTCATAGGCCAGGTGGATAGCCTCAACTATCCACCTGCTAACAGTCCGCTTAGCGGCAGCGCCACCCCTATTTGTCGGACCAAAACAAATAAGTAATTGGTCCGACCTCCGCAGAGACGCAGTCCTGCGCACATAAGTGTCCAGTGCTCGCACTGGACGCATGCAGTTGAACTTCCGCTGGTCTGGATCCTGGAAGGGGGGAGGACAGAAGGCCTGCAGTACGATCGGCTGTGGTGTAACAGAGGGCACTTTAGGTGTATAACCCACTCGTGGGTATAAAAAAGCCTTGGACATGCCTGGGGCAAAGTCCAGGTGAGTAGGGGCCACTGAGAGGGCCTGCAGATCTCCCACCCTCCGCAGAGAGGTGATGGCGAGGAGAAATGCTGTCTTAAAAGATAAGACCGGTAAGGGAACCTCTTCGAGGGGCTCGAAGGGTGCCTTACACAGAGCCTCTAACACCACAACCAAATCCCAGGGGGGAATTCTGGTCCGCACTGGAGGTCTCAGCCTCAGCACACCGTGGAGGAATCGTGTAACTAATGGGTGTTTGCCCACTGAGTGGCCACCAATAGGGTCATGATATGCAGATATAGCTGCCACGTAGACCTTTAGGGTGGAGTGGGATAACCCGGTGGAGAATCTCGCCTGAAGGAACTCCAGCACTGAACCTACTGGGCAGTTAACTGGGTTTAAGTGGCGATCTCCACACCAGGAAGTGAACATTTCCCACCTCCTGGCATACACGCCTCGTAGAGGAGCTCTGGATTGGAGGATGGTCTCAACAACCTCAGCTGAAAGACCAGAGGCTATGAGTTGTGCCCCCTCAGGGGCCACACCCACAGCTTCAACAACTCCGGGCGAGGTGAACTATTGTTCCCCGCCTGAGAGAGTAGATCCGGCCTCAGGGGGATCTCCCACGGATGACCGTCTACTAGGCCGATGAGGTCCGCAAACCATACTCGGCCCGGCCAGAACGGGGCTACCAACAGTAGTCTGACTCCGTCCTGGCGCACTCGCGCCAGAACCCGGGAGCAGGGCAATCGGGGAAATGCGTACAGGCGACGCCTCGGCCACGCCTGTGACATGGCATCCAGTCCCAGGGAGCTGGATGAACTAGAGAACCAGAGGAGGACATTGTGCATTCCTCGAGAAGCAAAGAGGTCCACCTCTGCCTGGTAAAATCTCGACCAGATCTGCTTCACCACGTCGGGTGAAGCATCCATTCCCGGCCTCAACCCCTGTCTCGACAGGGTGTCGGCTCCGTATTGAGATGCCCAGGGATGTAGATCGCTCTCAGCGAGCAGATTTTGTCCTGGGACCACACAAGGATCTGGTGCGCCAGCTTGTTCAAGAAGCGCGAACGAGACCTCCTGGTGGTTGATGTAAGAGACCACCGCTGTGTTGTCGGTGTGCACCAACACATGGTGACCTCTCAGGTCTGGGAGAAAGTGCTTCAAAGCACGAAATACCGCTAACATCTCTAGCAGATTGATATGCCACCCGTGGTGGTGATCGCTCCACAGACCGTGGGCGGGCGCCCGTTCAATACTGCGCCCCAACCGGTTAGGGATGCATCTGTCGCAAGGGAGGTCCGGCGACATAGAGCTCCTAACCTTGGGCCCTGATTCAGGAACCAAGGCTTCCTCCACAAGTCTAAGGCCCGACTGCACGGGCGTGACACTTTGATTTTGCGGAGTGGGTTTCCCCTCGGGAGAACCCCTTGGTCCTGAGCTACCACTGTAGGGGTCTCATGTACAGCAGGCCAAAGGGTATCACGTTGGGCGCAGCTGCCATCAGGCCCAACAGTCTCTGATACTGCTTGACAGTGAATGACTGGCCTTCCTGACTCTCTCGACTGACATGAGGATTGACTGCACACGGGCAGGAGACAAGCGTGCCCACATTGTGGTCGAATCCCACACCACGCCTAGGTATGTGGTCCTCTGAGCGGGGCGCAATACACTCTTCTTGGCGTTCAGTCTCAAACCCAGCTCCCCATGTGAGACAGAACAACATCTCGATGTTGAACTGCCATCTGCTCTGATTGAGCTAATATCAACCAATCGTCGATATAATTGAGTATGCGGATGCCCTGGAGTCTCAGTGGAGCCAGAGCTGCATCCATACACTTCGTAAATGTGCGGGGTGAGAGTGCTAGGCGAGCGGAAGTACTCGATATTGGTATGCTACGCCCAAAGCGAACCTTAGAAACTTCCTGTGTTGAGGAAGGATGGATATATGGAAGTATCGTCTTTCAGATCTATGTTGACAAACCAGTCCTCGGATCTGATTTGAGTCACCACATGCTTGATGGTAAGCATTTTGAACTTCAGTCTGCTGACTGAGCGGTTCAAGATCCTCAGATCTAGGATAGGACCCAACCCCCCGTCCTTCATGGGACAATGAAGTAGCGGCTGTAAAACCCAGATTCCACAGCATGAGGAGGGACCACCTCGATGGCCTCCTTCCTGAGCAGGGTCTTACTTCCTGTTCCATCACCAGAGCCTGCTGGGGGCCGACTACTGTCGGTGTGACTCCCCTGAATGTCGGTGGTGGAAACCCGAACTGAATTCGATAGCCTTTCTCTATCGTTAGTATGACCCATTGAGATACATTTGGCAGAAGTTTCCACGCTGCTAAATAATCTACTAAGGGAATCAGCCTCTCGAGGCTGACCTCTGGTGTGTGAGATACAGGTAACCCGGTGGCCTGAAACGGTTGACCGGCAGGCAGACAACGGGCTAGCTGTAAACGGACCCCGCGGGGAGGCGCGTTCCCGGCCGTGGCGCACCCTCGGGTGAATCCGGCTGGGGAAGCGTGCTGAAGCCTCCGCACTCTGGCACGAGGGCAGAGATAGCGGAGTTACTCCTGAGGGCCCTGAGGAGGAACGGGTGCCGTCTGACCAGGCATAACCTGATCCTCCCAGGAGAGGCAGCCCTCAGAAGCCCTGAACCACTCATATCAGGGCTTCTTGGCCGTGGACTTCCTGTCCAAAAGGCCCTCAGGTCTTTAGGCCCGAAGCCCCGGCCCAGAGCGCCGCCCGCCCCTGCTGTTTTTAGGGGAGCGAGAGGCGACGCTCTGTTTTTGCACATGCCTATGAGGAGCTGGCACGCGGTGGGGCATCTCTCGTCCCGATGCCCCTGAGATCGGCGTGGGAGGAAACTCTTGAGCGCGCCGCCGCCTGTTTACGGGCCTCCTGGTACCTATCGACGACCTCATTAACGGAGTCGCCGAATGAGCCAGAAGGCTGCAGGGGCGTCAATAGGCAGACCCTGTCCCGCTCTTTCATGTCGGACAGGGTCAGCCAGAGATGCCTCTCCGCGGCCACAAGGGATGACATAGACCGCCCTACAGCACGGGCGGTCTCCTTAGTGACGCGCGGAGGCAGAGGTCAGCCGTCCGGCGCGGTTCTGCGATGTCATCGGACCTGACCCCCTCTCCCTCATCAATCTCTTTCAGCAGGTCGGCTTGGTATGCCTGCAACACCGCCATAGTGTGCATGCAAGCCCCATCCAATCCTGCTGCCGCGTACCCCTTAGCCATCAAAGCCGACGTTGTTCTCAGCGGCCTTGATGGTAAGGTCGGAGCCTTCAAAGACGATGCCGCACCGGGGGACAGATAGGTCGCAAGAGACTGTTCTACCCGGGGCATCGCCTTATAGCCGCACTCCGCGACTCCCGCCACATTACCATAATGACTAGCAGCGGTGGGGGAGAAAACACGGGCGGAGTACGGCCTTCCCCAGGACCTCGACAGCTCACTGTGGAGGTCTGGGAAGAATGGAAGGCTCCGTCTCAGAGGTGGCTGCTTCGCTCTCAGAAATCTTTCATCCAATTTCATCCGATTTCTGAGGCTCAGCGTATCGCTCGGCGGGCCAATCGATGTTTAATTTGGCAACCGCACGAGTTACCACCTCTAAGAGCTCCTCATATTGTGGCGTGTGCAACGGCGCATCGTCCACCACGTCAACATTAACCTCCTCGGAGGAAGAGTGAGCGCGAGTTGACGTCTCCCCCGTGGCTGAAGAAGCCGGAGTACGGGCTTCGGACCCACGGGATTGAGCGCCCGATCTGGCGGACTCCGATGGAGAAAGGGACGAGCCCATCTCCATCTCCTCCGCCAGATCGAGTTGCGATCCCCAGGCGTCGCGTTCGTCGCTCCACCTCGGCGAAGCGGTCCCGCACCCTGGGGACGCTGGTGAAGTCTCCTCGTGAAAGAGAGACCTCCGGGGCGGAGTTTTTCGCAGCGGTAGCTGCAAACAATGCGGACAATCAGTCCCCTCGAGGGCTGACGCCGCGTGCTCCGCTCCCAGGCACGCCACGCACAAGCTGTGTGTGTCCCCACCCGTGATATAACGAGGGCAGGGATCAGCACACCGCTTGAAACGCGACGGAACACCAGCGTGTTTCGCCTTAGATTTGCTTTTTAAACTCTGATCATCAGCCATAGTATTTTCTTTTAAGCTAGACAAACAGACAGCAAATAGACAAACAATAACACGTAGCGCTTACTGAACGCAGAAAGCTGGTGCCAGCATCGCAGAGCGTCACTTTATACTTCCTGGTCGGCGACGTCATCTCGTCCATGACGTCGCTCCCCTCCATTGGACAGACTTTACACGTGGTTCAGAACGGCGCACGCTGAAGGCGTTCCCAAAGCGTTTGTGACGCAGCTCGAGTTCCTGAAGAGGAACCATGACCCTGTCGCCGACTTGGAATTCTCGCGGCTGGGCGGGGCGGTTGTAGTGGCGTTGCTGAGCTCTCTGGGCCTCCGTCATGTGCTCCCGCACCAGGGGCATCACCCGTTCTATCCGGTCCCGCATGGCCTGGACGTGTTCGACGACCGACCTCTGGGCCGCCGGCTGCTGCTGCTGTTCCCAGGCCTCCCTGGCGACATCCAGCAGGCCTCGGGGCTGACGGCCAAACAGCAGTTCAAAGGGTGTGAACCCAGTGGAGGCCTGGGGCACCTCTCGAATCCCAAAGAGGACGTAGGGGAGAAGTAAGTCCCAGTCTTGGCAATCCTCGGCCGCCACCCGCCGAAGCATCTGTTTGAGGGTCTGATTAAATCTTTCGACCAGGCCGTCGGTCTGGGGATGGTAGACAGAGGTGCGCAGCTGATGGATCTTCAGCAGCCGGCAGAGGTCGGCCATCACACGGGACATGAACGGGGTGCCTTGGTCGGTCAGAATCTCGCTGGGGATGCCGACACGGGTGGAGAGGAAGAGTTCTTGGGCAATGGCCTTGGCGGTAGCCCTTCGGAGGGGGATAGCTTCTGGATACCGGGTGGCGTAATCGACGATCACCAGGATGTGTTCCTAGCCGCGGGCAGACTTGCACCTCGATGATAGGAAGCAGTACAAGCGGACTGGGGGGGAGGAGGCCGGGCCGGACTTCCTCTCCCTCAAGGAAGCGCACTTGATCCCAGCAGTGTTTTAGCCTGTCATAGTCCCGTTGAGCCCAACCGAATGAGCCCCCTCCGGTGACCTGCTGAAACACATCAAAGAACACATTAGTGTTAAGAGGGGACTCACCATCTCTCCCGCTGTCGGAGGTTATAAGTGCAGTCTGGCGGCGGGCCCCTCTCTTCTTCACCGGCGGCTTGGATGGGTTGTTGGCCCGGGCACCGGTCCTGAAAGCCTCCGGGAAGCCCGGCCAGTCCCGCCTGAGGATCACCGGCAGGTCTTGGATGAGGCCTACCTCCAGGTTCCAGCTTCCGCCTGCTGTGGTTATTTTGACCCAGCGGGTCAAGACTTTCTTGGTATCCCCGTGGACACAGGTTATCGGCAGGCGTTTTCGGGGCGTGGTACGGGGAGGCAGCAGGCGGGACTGGACCAGGCTGACAACGCTGCCAGAGTCCAGGACGGCGTCCAACTTGCGCCCGTTTAAGACGATGGGGACGGCCGACGCTTCGCGGGGCACCTCCTGGTGTAACCCACAGCCCGCTAGCCAGGCCTGGGGGCCCCCGAGCTGGGGTGGTAGAAGCTTCTGTGGGCATGGGCTCGTTCTTTACTGCAGTGCCCGCCGCCCGCTCTACTGGCCGCCAGGTGCTCTCCGGCGCGTGCTGCTCCTGGGGTGCCCTCCGGGGAAAAGGTAACGCTCGCTCCCCGGCTTCCTTCTTGAGTGCCGCTTCAGCCAACTCGACCGCTTCCACTAACTCTGAGGACGTCCGGGGATTGCGCATGCCGACCGCCTGGTGGTAGGCTCGGGGAAGAGCCCGCAAGAGCCGGTCGATGACCACCCTCTCGACGATCTGGCCGGGGATCAGGTCCTGATCCAGCAGCCAATGTTGGGCCAGACGGGTGAGCTCGGCGACTTGAGCCCGGGCCGGCCGGCGTGGTTGGAACGCCTAGTCAAAGAACCCCTGGGCCGCGCAGATCGGAGATAGACTGACCCTTCCGAGGATCTCCCGTTTCAGGTCATCATAGCTGGTAGCCAGGTCGGCCGGCATGGCGTAGAAGCTGCGCTGCGCTTCTCCGGTTAGCAGTGGAGCCAGCGCGCGTGCCCAATCTCGGCGATCCCATCCTTCTGTGATGGCGACATTCTCAAACATCTGTAGAAAAATCTCTGGGTCGTCATGGCTGGTCATCTTCGGGAGGAGTTGTGCTGCTTGAACGCGGGGCTCGGGCACGGCGGGGTGCGGTCAAGCGGCGGCACGCTGGGCAGCGAGCTCCTGCTTGAGCTGCCCTTGTCGGTTCACCAGGTGTTCAACTAACTGCTGCTGTCGAAGGGACACATCTGCAAGTTGCTGTAGCAGCTCCTCCATCTCCTGGCCGGGTCGCGAGCGCTTAGCTGGAGGGGGACAAAGAGAAGAAAAAAAAAGATGAGTCGAGGTAGGGGCCCTTTAAACAAAATGGCGTCCGCAGCGTAATGTTTCTCTTTCTTCTCTTTGTTTTGTGTGTTTGTGAGTGCTTCAACATGCCAGCATTCTCCACCACTTGTCACGGGGCGGATGAAGCACAGCTCAAACAGAGGCGTTTGAACCCCGGAGGGCACGTTTATTCAATAATAAAGTGATCAGTGAAACGTGAGCCGGTGCACAACCGCTGTCAGTGGCGTTGTCTTCTGGGTGCTCGGTGCTCAGTGTGCAGTCAGTGAGTACGTCGGTGGCGAATCCTGGGGGAATTAGCTCCATGTCGCGGTTCAAGGACTGGCTTCTAGAACGTAAACAAAAGAGACAACAGTCAGAGATAGCATGTGGGAGTGTGGTAGCTCACTGGAGCATGGGCCTGACGTGGCTTATCTGGTCACCGGCAAACGAGCTCCAGGTGTGGCGAATCCGGTGATCAGTGGCTTTTCCAGGTGCTCGTGGTTTATTCCCAGGGCAACGCTGATGGTAGCTCGGGACGCCCGTCACAATAGCTAGTTAAAGAAACACTGAAAAAGTTACACTGCTCAATTTAAATACAGTCCATAAATACCATACAATTTATGCCATTCAGCATGAGGACCACCTCACTGTTAAATTATATTTTAAAATCAACTTAAATAGCCTAGCTGTATTTATAATGTTTATAGTTTTTATAAACATTTAGTTTTTAAATAGCTCTTTAAACAATACAGATTGTGTCAAAGCTCTGAACAGTATCAAAGAGGAGAATAGAGGGATCATAATGTGTAATGACAAGATTAAACACTTTTACATGTTTTTTTATTAAATGCAGAGACTGTCTGTATAATCAATTCAACGATATTTACTAGAAGCCAGAGGCAACAGTAGCACGGAACCACAACCCCATCCGTGAAAGAATGGTTGTCTTTGGTCAGACAACCAGTACTTAAATTCTAGTTAAAATGTAAATTTAGCTATGTCGGTCAGAGTGTGTGTGTGTGTGTGTGTGTGTGTGTTTGATTCCCATGATCTGTCCATGGGGCTCATCTAGGTGTATTGGTTTCAGATGAAGGTGCTGATCCACCATTTGATGTGGATATGAACTGAGAAACACAATAAGAAAGTAAGAGAATAATATTAGCGTTGAGGCCTTTTTTTTTATGATGTAACAAGTACATTGTATATTATGGAGAGTGTTCCCGGTTCTGGCTGATCTAATTTCTTCCGCCTAACAGTCCTTTAAAGTATTTTAGTAGAATAGTATTAGTGTGCTATGTGTGAGCTAGGTTAAAGAGATGGGTCTTTAATCTAGATTGTTCCAGAGTTTGGGTGCTAAATAGGAAAAGGATCTGCTGCCCGCAGTGTTTTTATAACACATATTGGACATATTAGTGCCACAGCTTTAGTGGGGACAGCTCTGCCATTCATCATTTAAACTGATCACTCAAATTTAGCTTAAATTCAATCAACCAAAAGTGTAAGGGTCCCCCTTTTCATGCAGAACGGAATCTCAGTCCGATGTCTACAGCCGAAGTCTTGTCAGAGCAGGCTGTGCTGGTTGAGGGTGTGTGGAGGCTGAGTGGTCACCTGAAAGAACAATATTAAAGCAAGCACTGTAGAAATCACATCAGTGATATGTCCAGTCTCTTTAAGTATCGGCATTCTGTGCCGCTGCAGTCTCTGGTCAGGTGTGTCCATCTGCACCGGCTGTGGTAATATTCAGCCTGCAGGATTACTTGATGTACCAGGTCCGTTGCGTTAATCAAACGTGAGTTGAAAGCATCCCTCTATTCTCGGGTTCATTTGACCCGCTGTAAAGCTTTCAGTCACCTTCCCCTAGAAGGTGTGTCGCGCAGAATTTTTCAGCAAAAAACGCAAAGCATCTAAACAACTCCTGAGTAATCAAGCAATAACCAAACATTGTGGTGTATGTTGTGGGATGTAAAGGGTTAAACAAAAGTTCACAAAGCAGCAACCATCTGTCAAGTGCGAGTGGTAAACCGGGTCTCCATTTCTCTTAATCAACTTATTTAATGGACAGGTCTCATGTGGTTTACAGATTATTTAATACCACTCAATTTTACAATTTGGATTTAGGTTCTTGGTCTGAGTGAATAAAAGGGAAGTAACAAAAAATCAATATAACCAGTATATTTACCGGTGGTATGTAAAATTAAAATAAAACACATAATATAGAAATACACAATTTCACAATTCTCATCATAAAATTGCCTATATCACTTGTTTCATTTCATTTTAATGCAAACCTTATAATTTAATTAGGTCAAAAACAGCAGAAAGAGATTTTAAATCTGTAATTCAGTTTCTTCAATCCTTCCCTGTGTATTTGATGTGCAGGCCAGTCACACTTGATAATAAATTTGATTGTTTACTTGTTTAAATGAATTTGTATAGTCATTAGACATGTGCCGCAATCTAGTGGGCCCCCTTGCCTGCAACAGTGCCAATGACCGGACATAAGTGTTTTGTCCTAGGAGACCAGTTGCATTGCTGAATAGGTCTCAATTTTAAAATTTGTGAGTCACTATTGTGTGACTGTGGCCATGCCTATGCACCTTACAATATTCACATACAGTAAGTTCATAAAACCATAAGACTGCACAAACGTTTTGAAATTAAATTAAAAAATTATATTTAATTTAACCTATATGTTTGTGTCACAAATGAGGGGTCTGAGGCGTGCGGATCCATGTGCAGGCTTTTATTAAACAAAGGCATGGTCAAAGCAGGCAGGCGTCAAACAGGGCAAAAAGGAGTATTAGAGGCAAGGCAATAACAAAATCCAAAAACAGGCGAAGGTCAGGTCAGGCAGCAAACAATCAGAACAACAGAAGACAGGCAGGGTCAAGACCAAGGAAACCAGAAACAGCAATCCAATAACGATCTAGACAATGAAACAGGAGAACAATGCAACCTGCAGGTGAGTGGCCTGCTGCAGTATTTATAGTTCTCAGACAGGAAGTAGCAGCAAGAGGGAGTGATCACAGATCACCCAGAGGTAAAAGCTCCCTCTGCTGGCTTGGTGACATAAGACCCCACCCCCCACCAGGTGGAGGGCAGAGGATGAGTGCAGGGGCTGCTGCGATCCATCGATGACGTGTGGCAAGGGTGGGAGGGTGGGATAACTTGAGGCGCGAGGCGCGGGCACTGGAGGCAGCGCACGGCAGGCGGCCATCTTGGGAAGCGGCGCTGGGCAGGCGGCCATCTTGGGAAGCGGCGCTGGGCAGGCGGCCATCTTGGGAAGCGCCGCTGGGCAGGCGGCCATCTTGGGAAGCGGCTCTGGGCAGGCGGCCATCTTGGGAAGCGGCTCTGGGCAGGTGGCCATCTTGGGCAGCGGCTCAGGGAAGGCGGGCATCTTGGGCAGCGGCTCAGGGAAGGCGGCCATTACAGGAGTTGAAGCGGTGTCCTCTTCCTCCGTAATACCCAGCATGAAAGCTGACCCCACAGTCACTAAAGCGAACTCTATAAACTGAGCAAGTGACTCATGTGGACCCTCTTAAACCAGTTTCGTCTTGAGTGGCTGATTTATTCCCTCATGAAACAACTCAATCAATAAACAGTCAGGTAAGTCAGAGAGGTAAGCCTTGTCCAAAAATTCTTGGGTGTAATCCTCAAGTGATGGGGTGCCCTGCTTGAGGGCCAATAAAGATATTGCGAGGCGCCTACCTGGCCATGGATTAGGTGAAAAGCCGTTGGATCCTGGTGTGAGGTTGCATTCTGTCACGAATGAGGGGTCTGAGGCGTGCGGATCCATGTGTAGGCTTTTATTAAACAAAGTCATGGTCAAAGCAGGCAGGCGTCAAACAGGAGTATCAGAGGCAAGGCAATAACAAAATCCAAAAACAGGCGAAGGTCAGGTCAGGCAGCAAACAATCAGAACAACAGAAGACAGGCAGTGTCAAAACCAAGGAAACCAGAAACAGCAATCCAATAACAATCTAGACAATGAAACAGGCGAACAATGCAACCTGCAGGTGAGTGGCCTGCTGCAGTATTTATCGTCCTCAGACAGGAAGTAGCAGCAGAGGGAGTGATCACCCAGAGGTAAGAGCTCCCTCTGCTGGCTTGGTGACAGTTTGAAATTATGTGTGATTTGATGAATTTGAATAATTTGGACCTGGAGGCTTTTATGCTTGTAAGGGTTCACCCACTGACCGGAATCCAGTGGCTGGTTGAAGGCTGTATGCGTGTAGACTCTTTCTGGCACTTCTGCAAAATCACTTTTGTTTCCCCAATTTTAGTACTGACCTTATATAATTTGATCTGACTCCAATTTCCGTGATTCTGACTGTATTAATTTTAATGTTACTGCTGATCCCTCTAGTTGCGATTGAATTTAGATTATTAATTGACTATAATACTTCTTAGTTTTGACTTTTCGTTTGTTAGGAATCTGGGTCGCTTAGAGACCTTGTTTGGCCAGAACAGACTCACGACACATCTGGGCTAGTCCAGGTCTTAGTCACCAGGTCTCAGGCTACCCCGTAGATCGCTTACCTTAATGCAGCCATCTCCTCGATAGACTCAAAAAGAGTAATTTTGTATGCGTTCCCTAAGTAATAGCATGCTAAGCCAGTTTGGTGGCCATAAGTCAAGATCTCAAAAATGTGCTCCATCCATCGATCGTTGATCTGACTCACCCTAGCACGCCAACAATGCGGAAAACCTCAGAAGTCACTAATCTACTAGAAAAGTTATTCCAGAAAATATTAGTTAATCAAGATTTACTTTTATTATGCCAGACAGTACTGTTTTCCAATTCATGAAATGTCATTACATTTACACAACTGATCAGCAGTAAACACACAAAAATAAAGAAAGCAAACTAAAAACAAACAGATAAAACCAATTATAAAAAGCTTAAATTAAAGGTCATTGTACCTGGCAATGAAGACACACAGAAGTTGTGCGGGAAGATCTGTTTACAGAAAGCTTCCTTGAGTGGTTTGCCCACTTTCTTTAAATACCCAGACTGATCAAAGAATCAACCATTTAGCACCCAAATGTGAAACTTCTCCCCAAACCATTCCCGTGCTCATCCTTGGAGCAAAGACAAATGGTTATCAAATGGTCATTATTGGGGCACACACTCACCAGGAGACCAGAAACCCTTTCACCAGTCACACCTGAACCATTTACATTAGCCTCCCTTCTGCATCTGTCACACTCAAGGGGAAGGAGAGGTTTACCTAAACAGGAACCAAAAACATGAGGGGTAGAAGGGGGAGCAACCAAATTGAGCCACATATTGTTTTTACTCTTTCCCGCAGATCTTCTCGCAAGATGAAAGAGAGTTTGATTACTTTACTGTAGACTGGAACTCTTGCTTGGTGAAATCCATCCTTACATGCTTAATACCAGGTAAATGTGTCATGCGATTACAATAACTATTACAGGTGTGTATGTTTGTGTGAAAATGTGTGTGTAGGAGATGGATGATGTTTAGCCTACCATAATTCATGTTGTGTAATTTAGATCCAGTGCTACACTGGGAGGTCATGGAATTATTTACTCAGTGTTATGATGTGTGAATGACCCCTTGTAGTGTCTCCACACCCGTCTCCTTGGTGTAAGTTGGTGAAGGTTTGGCCAGACATCCCTGTGGAATTTATTTCCCAGGGTTGACAACAGTCAATCTGAAAAACAAACAGACGAGAGAAACTGCAAAATTTTGAGCCTTTTTACAAATACCTTGAAGACTGGTGGGTCCTGGTTTTCCTGTAATGGCCATGGCTAAGCAGTTATTGCTGGTGGTTACAAGCTAAGATTGCTTACCATCAGAAGCAAATTAGTTTTAGTTTACAAAGACATATCACGGTCATGATCATGTTTTGAAACTACAAGGCTAAAATTAACAAAGTGTAAATGGTCAGATTTGTGTAAATTTGACCACTTCCATCTCTGCAGTCTGTAAAGACTTGTGACTTTCTGCCTGACTTTTACATTACACACAACTTTAATAATATATCCAGTAAAATGAGCTTCCTGATCAGATTTCATGTCTGCTGTCCTTCCCAGGGAGGAATGGTTTAGTTTGCTAGTACTTGCACCATTGTGTTTGTGGGTTTCTTTTCTTTGCAAGAAGCAAGACAAAACTCATACCTTCCCTTGTTACTGGGTGGCAGATCAATCAACTCCAACTTAAAGCATCATTTTAGTTGGTAAATTCTGGACACATTATTCTTTCTCATTGGAGATTCTTGCACTAATAGAAGATAAAGAAGTTCTTTCTCGTTAGTTTTATAATTCCTTTCATCTTCCTTTATTACCAATATCTCTCAGATTTCCTTACATGCACATTCCCTCTTTCTACATTCTTGATCCTTCTTCATACTCTTCTACAACTTTCTCTCCTCTTCTAAATTAGTGCCAAATCACCCTGAGACTACGATCATGCTTGGCCATTGCAATATAATATATTATAAGCTTGTTATAATATTAATTATATTACATTAAAATAATATGAATTAAAATAATTTTATTACTGGTCTCTGTTAAGCCTCTTGCAACTTGTTGAGAATGTCCGATTATCATTTCTCTGATCTTTTTTGAAGATACAGCCTTGGTTTGGCCCTATAGTTCCAGTAGTCTTGACATGTGCATTGTGTGCACAGGCCATACTGGAAACATAGGTCAAACTGCTGCTCTATTTGAAGATTTTTGCAACTACAATTTGAAATTTGGCACAATTTTCTTTAGTTTTGAGCTGCGATGTCACTAAGTGCATTCATTCAAGAATACAATGAGGTGTGAGAAAGTTTGGGGGCTGGGCAAACCCAGAGCAAATGCAAATGGAACGAACACATGATGTTTTGATTCCTTTTGATGCTGTTTGTCTGTCTGAAGACAGTTTAAAGGTCCAAACTATAAGCTGCATTTTTAAGACTAATCTTTGAAAAGATTTGTCAAGCTGAACATTGTAATTTAATTTGATTAATTTCTCCATTTCTCCCCCAGGAGAGATAGTGAAATCTTTTGAATGGGTTTAGCCCTGGTTACAAGGCAAATTTTCCCAGATTCAAGTTTCCTTAAAATTCAGCACTTTTCATTGCTTTGTCTTGCCCAACTTTCAAAACTTTCACATCTACAAGGTTCTTGCGAGAGATTAATTGTCATGATTATCATCCTTTCCTTGCACGTAAGTGTTTGCTTTTCAAATTGTTGCAAAGCCAATAAACACTAGTAAAAGGAAGCCACTGAATTTGTTGCAATGTTCAGCCCTCGGTTAAGTACTAGAATCAAAGTTGGATGATGTTCTTCCAACTTTGATAATCGCATCGAGAGACTTCATTCCTCATCTACTCTGCTGCTATCTTTTCCCTGTGAATTTGTGTGGTTTCGTCTAATTCTTAGCCCCACAGGATTTCTGCGGTCTCCGGTCTAACCATGAGTATTCCGACTCATTCTACAAATGTGTCTATATGGGGTGCGTGTACACTTTCCCTTCACATTTCTAAAAGGCAAAAATAATTGACTTACCACAGCAGCTCAAGAATAGGGAAGAAGCTCAAACTTCTTCTTGGAGCTCGCGCTGAAAAGACCTTCACCGACAGACAATAGGAGATCACTAGGGACTGTCCCCAACTGTAAGGGTCCCCCTTTTCCTGCAGAATGGAATCCAGAGGCCCTGGTCGAAGGTCAATGCGTGTCCGATCTTTCCTTTGCGTCTCCTCAAAAATCACTACTATTTATTAATCTTTTGGGTTCCCAATTATAGTACTGGCCTTATACACAATTTTATCTGACTCCAATCTTTTGTGATTTTATTTATATTTATTAAAAGGTAACTGCTGATCCCTCTAGTTGTGATTAAATTTGGATCATTAATTAACATTAATTAGCCAGAAGTCAAGATCTCAAGACGGCTCCATCCATCGATCGTTGATCTGACTCACCCTAGCACCCCAACAATGCGGAAAACCTCAGAAGTCACTAACCTACTAGAAAAGTTATTTCAGACAATATTATAAGTTAACCAAGATTAACATTTATTTTGCCAGGCAAGAATTTCCAGAGTTTCCAAGAGTTTCCAGATTGGTATAATTGATACACATTTGTACAACTGATAGTGGTGGTGTTGTTTACTCTCTTTTTGAAGTCCTTTTGTTCCTTTGGATATTCCTTCTCAGATAAGTCTTAATGCATATACCGGTTTTGATTCACCTCCTTACAGTCATAATGTGACATCCATACAATGTCCATACAAAGTCTAACCAATGTTTTAAACCAACATTTACTAACAATTTTACATCAAACATTGACATTTAGTCATGAGGTATAGTAACCAAAACCCAACGTCATCATAACATCATACATAATGTGATGTCCATACAATGTCAAAGTCTAACTTCAGTAGACATTGTTCTTTGGTTGGTTGTGGGTTGTGGGATTAACCTAAACCCAACATCTCAAACCAATATCATATTGATGTGACAGACTAAGTTTTAGTCATGAGATATGGTAACCAAAAACCAACATCATCTTAATGCAATAATTGTGATTTACACACAACTTTTATTCATAGAAATATTGCAATGCTATGTTGCCATATTCAAATTATACATTTTTTTGTTAATTGCCACACAACACTTAAATAAAGATTTTAAAATGCAGGCTAGTGTCACTTGTATGTATGTGTAATTATATATATATATATATATATATATATATATATATATATATATATATATATATATAAAGAAATTGTCTGCAGCATCTTGGAAGGCATGAGGGTGAGTAAAACACCCTGTATTGTTTCAGAAAATGTCTTGTTGATCGATACCAAATTTAATAAGTAAAATCAGTAAATCAGTAAAACAGTAAGCATTCCAAATACTTTATGTACCTAAGAGAGTACAAAGACCTGGTTCCCAGAACTGATGCTCCTGACAGCCCCTCTTTGGCTGATTCCTCTGAGGAAGGATCTTCTCACTCAGAGACGGGACACCCTTTGGCACCCACGTCCACACCTCTGGAAACTCCATGTCTGGTCCCTTGATGGGATGCGGAGGCTCTAGGTGACCTACCTCAAGGGGTAGTTGACACCATTTCTTCGGCTAGAGCGCCCTCCATGAGACAGGCCTACTCCTTGACATGGAGCCTGTTCGTTGAGTGGTGTTATTCTCAAAGAGAAGACCCCCGGGATTGCCCGATCAGAGTCGTGATTACTTTCTTGCAGCAAGGGTTGGAGTGAAGGCTGTCTCCCCCCACCCTTAAAGTCTATGTGGCTGCGATCGCTGCAAGTCACAACCCCATAGATGGGAGGTCTGTGGGTAAACATGACCTGATCATCAAGTTCCTGAGGGGGGCCAGGAGGTTTAATCCTCCACGACCCCCCACTGTACCCTCTTGGGACCTGTCTGTAGTGCTGACAGCACTGCAGCAGGCTCCATTTGAGCCTTTGCCAGCAGTTGAGCTGAAGTTCTTGTAAATGAAGATGCTGCTCCTGCTTGCATTGGCATCCATCAAGAGGGTTGAGGACCTTCAGGCCTTTTCGGTCGACGAATCATGCCTACAGTTTGGGCCTGCAGATTCCCAGGTAACACTGAGGCCACGGCCCGGTTACGTCCCCAAGGTTTCCACTACTCCATTCAGAGACCATGTGGTGAACCTTCAAGCTCTGCCCCTGGAGGAGGCAGACCCAACCCTAGCGTTGCTTTGTCCCGTCTGTGCACTAAGAGGCTACGTTGACCAGACACAAAGCTTCAGGACCTCAGACAGGCTCTTTGTTTGTCACGTGGCTGGCAGAAGGGGAATTCCGTCTCCAAATAGAGGATAGCATACTGGATAGTGGACGCCATTACCCTGGCCTACCAATCAATCAATCAATCAATCAATCATTTTTATTTATATAGTGCTTTTAACAACACAGGTTGCATCAAAGCACTGTACAGTATAATGTAGAAGAGTACAATGACAGGGATGTATAATGACGAGAGTGACCAATTTCTTATTAAATGCAGAGACGGTCTCTGTAATCAATTTGACGTTAAATCACTAGAAGTTAAGTGTCCCCAACCAAGTAAGCCAGAGGCGACAGCGGCAAGGAAACAAAACCCCATGCATACAGAATGGAGAAAAAAAAAACCTTGGGAGAAACCAGACTCAGTTGTGGTCAGTTCTCCTCTGACCAGACGCCCAGCACTTAACTTCCAGTTCAATTTTAAACGCAACTGTGTCAGATAGTGTAAATGACTCAGTGTGTGTGTATGCGTGTGTGCATCAGGATCTGGTGATCTGTCGATGGGCGCATCTAGGTTTTCTGGTCTCTGATGAACATAATCTCTGTGTGCTGATCCACCATCTAGTCTGGATACAAACTGTGAAAACAGATTGAGAAAGAGACAGGACTAATATTAGCGTAGATGCCATTCTTTTTACGATGTCACAAGTACATCGTATTTTAGGAGTAGTGTTCCCGGTTCCAGCAAATCTAAGTAATGCAGCCTAAAAATCCTTTAACGGATTTGAATAATAAAAAGTGTGTTGGTGTGTTATGTGTAGGCTAAGTTAAAAAGATGTGTCTTTAATCTAGATTTAAACTGGCAGAGTGAGTCTGCTTCCCGAACAGTGTTAGGGAGATTGTTCCAAAGTTTAGGTGCTAGATAGGAAAAGGATCTGCCGCCCGCAGTTGATTTTGATATTCTAGGTATTATCAAATGGCCAGAATTTTGAGAACGTAGTGCAGGACTATAATGTGATAAGAGCTCGCTCAAGTATTGAGGAGCTAAACCATTCAGGGCTTTATAGGTAATTAATAAGATTTTAAAATCTATCCGATGTTTGATAGGGAGCCAGTGCAGTGTTGACAGAACCGGGCTAATGTGATCATACTTCCTAGTTCTAGTAAGGACTCTGGCTGCTGCGTTTTGTACTAGCTGAAGTTTGTTTATTTATACCAAGCACAGGGTGTGCCCTGCCCCCTCAGGTTACAAGCATACTCAACAAGAAGTGTTGTGTCGTCCTGGACATTGGCTCGTGGTGCCTCGCTGACAGATATTTGTAGAGCTGCGGGCTGGGCGAGTCCTAACATGTTCACTAGATTCTACAGTGTACATGTGGAACCGGTATCCTCCTGTGTTCTCACCTCAAACAGGTAGAAGCACTGAGAGGCCCGGTTTCGGGTCGTCTTGTTAAACCGCTCCAGAGAGTCCATATAGTAGACCCTGTCGAGCTCCTCCATTCCCCTTGGCAGTCCTCTCGATGAATCCGAGACCTCCTACGGGAAGGCTGGACTTCCGCACGTCCCTGTTCACAAGAACGTGAGACGTTCCCCAGTGTTCCAGTCTTACAAAATGGGTAGTATTGACAAGAGTAGCTTGATTCTTGTGGTCCAGCCCCGGACTATGCCGATAGACTGAGGGGGCTTGTGAGTTCCAACAGGACACTGCAAGAGGCAGCGTCCATAGCGTTTTGGTAGGGATCCCAATTCGTCGTGACCGACTGAAAGGGAACGTCTAGGTTACGTATGTAACCCTCATTCCCTGAAGAAGGGAATGTAGACGTTACGTCATGGTGCGAAAACCTGAATATGCCCCTGCTGCTTATTTATACTCATGCTGTAATTAGTGGCAGCTGGATGCGATTAGTGCATGCAAATCTTAGATTAAATTAGCTCGTTTAGATACACTCGAAGTAGATTGGTCTCTAGAAGCAAGATCCCAATTTGTCGGTCATCCGACATGACGTCTCCGTTACCATCTTCAGGAAACGAGGGTTATATATGTAACCGAGACAGTACACTTCTCAACCATGGACATGTAACATTATGAACAATTACTAAAGTTTCAAAGATCAATACTCACCGGACTTCCATGAAACAAATCATGAAATGGTGCATCATCCTTTGAATTTAATCAGACTTTAAACACTTTTTTGCTTTCATGTTTCGCTTTTCTTTCCAGTTATCGTGGTAAGTCAGCATCTTCTAATATCACTTACCAAGAGAGGTCAACTGCTACTGCAACCATTTTGGTGCCACATATTCAAACAAAGAGAATAGAAATATTCTCTTTGTTTGAATATGTGGCACCAAAATGTTATATTTTTATACCCATGACAATAATTAAAAATAGTTTGTCAGTAAAACTTCGTGCCATTAGATAATCAAAATCTCAGTGAAAACTTTACCTTGCATCCTTTTGTAATGATGCTCCAAAAAGAGTCTGGAGGAAACAGATCTCCACTTTTTCACAACACAAGGGCAAATAAACAACAAATGTTTGAATAGCACAGTGTTTTCTTAACTTAAACACATATTTATCTGTAATGGCTAATAGTTTTTATGTTTTAAGAGCAGAAAAGTATGTTATTTGCAGTCTCTTAGGCTACTTTTGTACATTTTAAATATTCTGCACATGAGTGCTTCATTTGAGATTGAGCACATGACAAGGAATATACTCTTTAAACAATCTTTAATGATCCACAATGGAAGGAAGGCAGATAATCAGGAATCACATGCATACAAACCTGACAAGACACAGACAGGAACTTATAAAGGGCACAGGAAATTGCTTAATTAACAAGACACACCTAAACATAATGAAACAATCAACTTGGGCACTTTCAAAATATCAGATGCCTACCAAAGCTGACGCAGTGTTCCCTTTGTATTTAGGTTACATATTAGTCACTTTTATTCATATAGCGCTTTAAAAATACAGATAGTATTAAGCACAGAACGGTATCAAATTGGAGAATAAAGTGAAAGTAATATATAATGACTAAATTGAACACTATTTTTTTTTTACTTTTTTATTATATGCATAGATGATCTCTGTAATCAAATTGACCGTAATCACATGAAATTAAACAAGCCAGAGGCAACAGTGGCAAGAAACCAAAACCCAATTAGTGACAAAATAGAGAAAAAGTTTTGTGGGTGAAATCAGGCCAGTTCTCCTCTGGCCAAACGCCCAGCACTTAATTTACTGTTAAATTTTAAGCACAGCTATGTGTAAGGGTCTCCCTTTGCGTGGAGAATGGAATCCAGAGGCCCTGGTCGAAGGTTAATGTGCATTCGCTCTTTTCCTTGCGTCTCTTTAAAATCAATCATATATAAGTGTATAAGTATACTTATATATATTAATCTTTTGCGTTTCCAATTCTAATTCTGACCCTTCACATAATTTTATCTGACTCCAATCTTTCGTGATTTTAGTTATATTTATTTAAATGTAACTGCTGATCCCTCTAGTTGTGATTAAATTTGGATCATTAATTAACTATAATACTACCTAGTTTCGACTTATCGTTCGTTAGGAGTCTGGGTCGCTTAGAGACCTTGTTTGGCCAGAACAGACTCACGACACATCTGGGCTAGTCCAGGTCTTAGTCAGAGGCTTGTGTGCTTATAGTTTGTGTGTGTGCATCTGTGTGTGCGTAAAATATGCAGTTATGCATATAAGTTACTCAAGTTTTTAAAGATGATGCATGTACAGTATGTGCATGTAAAAAGTTAGTTTCTGTGCCATTTTGTGAAGACACAATGTCTCATCAGGAATTTCAATTTTCCATCAGGAATTTCCATTTCCAATTTGAAGATCCATCCAACAGAGTCTTTGCGTGTTTATCATTTTCTCCTTTAAGGTATTGCACAGTTGCGCCCAGGCACTGAAGGGGGTTACAGGGTGCCGTATAACCCAGAAGCCACAGGTTGTGGGGCAGCCATGAGGTCCATGTGCATTGGCCTTAGGTGAGAGTGAGGCATGCCTTCTTTTGTATTTTCATTGATATTTTGTAGCACTGTTGAGAATCTTAATTGTCATTGCTTCAAAGATATCCTTATCCTGATCAGCTGTCCTCACTGGTTGAGGTTGCTGTGGAGACTGGAAGAATGACTCATCCTCATCCAACCGGTTTCCTTGGGGCTGTTGCTTCAGCCTTGTTCACCACTTATGCAGTCCAGCGAAGACCAATCACAACCTGGGGTCTGGGTTTATTGGAGGAAGCTTGTCCTGTTGCAAAAACATTTGTTACGTCTGCAGGATATGCTGTTATGGAGACTGAGAGAGACTGGGACTACTTTACTGAAAAATGGAAATGGTAAGAAGTTATATTTAAGGCACAATGCATGAAGGTCCTTTTATCAATCAATCAATCGATCAATCATTTTTATTTATATAGCGCTTTTAACAACACAGGTTGCATCAAAGCACTGTACAGTATAAGGTAGAAGAATACAATGACAGGAATGTATAATGACGAGAGTGAACAATTTATTATTAAATGCAGAGACGGTCTCTGTAATCAGACGATAATCACTAGAAGTTAAGTGTTTTAAAGTCTTTGTCTGTTCAGATTAAGTTTGTTAGGTCTCGTCAATGTACATGCATGTCACCAGTCTACCTGTGTGTGGATTTACCAGTTTGTGAATTTATAAAATAAATTGGTAACCTTCATCTTTGAGCATATTCAAATTTTTTTTTGTTTGGTTATGGATAATTCCAAATTCTTCCTCCTTGTCCTGGTGGAACAGGGGAACAAATTCTCAAGAACCGTACAAAATGTACCCGCTACCTGGACAACTGCCTCTGTTCGTTCTACCACTCCAGTTTAAACTTTGTGAGCAGAGTGCACTTCTCCAGAAATGGTCCTAAGGAGATTTGCTCACTTTTTTTAGGTTGAGTACTAGTAATTTGTGGATTCCACTCACAGTGAACACTGTGAATTATGACACCAGTCCCACTTCTGACCTGGAGTCCAGCCTAACATCACCCCACTGCATGGAGCAACAGCCAAATCCCAAGGATCGACAGAGCTGAAGATCGCCCCAAAACCAGAGCATCGCATGGCATTTGACCAGACATAAGAATGCGATGGTGAATGAGACAGTAGAGAGCAAGGGCAAAAATAAATGCCATTCTTTTCCTGTTGGGGAAAAAACACACACTATCCCACAAAGCCCTGGCTGTCAGAAAGGTCCAAACCAACTTCCATCTCCCACATCCTCTCTTAAGTCATCTGCCATCTTCTGCCATTTTTTCCTGCATTCTGTCAGTCCCTCAGCTCACCATCATTGGTTTGGTTTCATATGTCTCTGCCTAGCTCTTTCCTCCACCTGAACCACTGCGTTTCTGCCACGATTTGCCTGCCTTTCTTCCTGCCCTTCTTCACATCCTCCTCCCTCCCTGCTTTTGTTCACACTGCTTTGGCTGTTAGGCCACTCATTTCAGTAAAATAAACATTCATAATTTAGTTTTACAACAAAAGTGTTTGTTTTTAAATAACCTCATTTGTTTTAGTAAACATTTCTCTTTGTGAGATTTAGTTAGAGGTGGCTAAGAAGCAGCTTTATGCTCAATTTAGTAACTTAGTCTGCATAAGGACACCAGTATGAAGGTATTTCTGTTTCTACTTGCCAATTGAAATGTGTGAGTGTCAGGTCTCTGGACTCTTTGTGTATTGTTTTTGTCTCGTGCCATGTGTTCTCTGTGCCCTACCTTCCCTTTGTGTTAATTGTATTATTGTCTTCAGCCGTGTCTTGTTAATTTAGTCCATTATTTTGTGTATTTAAGTTCTGTGTGTTTGTATTCCGTTGGTCCGAACGTCGAGGTTACATACTTGGTTTATGTCCTGTCTGCCTGCCTGTCTGCCTGCCTGCCTGTAATTATTATTATTTTGCCCGTTCGAAATTAAATCTGTTAAACTTGTCGTGTGCTCCTTGCATCAAAACTACAGACGTGACAGTACGTTTGGACCAAACAGAAAAGCGGCGTATTTCCCCTTTTGTTTTTTGTTTTTTTTTTTTGTCATGGATTCCCCTTATGACGACCCCAACTTCCTCATCCTCCTGCTGGAGCAGGAGGATCGCTCTCTCAAGGGTTATACAAAGGACTTCCTCGCACTCTCGAACGACTCGCACTACCCGGACAGCTTCCCCTGCTCATTTTATTTCCGAGGATTCAACAACTCCACACGAGTGAAGCTGTCCGGAGACGGCCCTCGAGAGAGAGCATCACCGCATACATTGAGTGGGTGCTGGTGTCATGCAATTCGCTGATGACTGTTCAGCCCGTGGACAACGACACCAGTCCCACTCCAGATCCAGAACCCGAGCCCAAGCCTGTGCCCACCGATGACGCAGTCGCAGAGTCTGGCATGACCATGGAACCATCGCCGAGGAGAGCGACAGAGCCGTGGAGCGCCACCGGACCCGAGCTGACTGCGACAGACCAGGTGCGTGAGCCGGCAACAGAGCTCGCCACAGTGGAGACAGCCGACTGCAACAAGAGCGAGGAGTGGAGCTCTGCCCACTGCACATCGGCTGAGGATGAGCTGATCATCCACCTGGGGCTGCTGGATCTACAAGAGGAGCTGGATGATGTGGATTTGGACTGTGCACCTCCCCTGTATCCAGAGTTCCTGTTCCCGTCCAGCCGTCCTGTTAGCCCGCTGGTCCCGTCCAGCCGTCCTGTTAGCCCACTGGTCCCGTCCAGCCATCCTGTTTGCCCGCTGGTCCCGTCCAGCTGTCCTGTTAGCCCACTGGTCTTGTGGGTTTTGTTAGCCCACCCGCGAAACCACGACCGTGACAGTAAGAACCTATTCATTTTTAATTGTAAGTTAAAATTTACACTCACAGCTCTGAATGAGAATGAAGAATGAAGACATTTTATTGGTCAATGTCTGATGAATAAACAAATCCAGTCATCACAATTTGCTCAGCAGAAAGAGTATCAGTTATTTGTAAAATAATGCAGATTTAGTTTTCATTGAATATCTTTAGCTTTCACTGGATTTTAAGACACTGCATTCATTGTGTCATTTAGATGTTATAGCTCAGTTCTATTTAGTTTTTGAGATTTTAGATATTTTTATAAATAATGAGCAATAATTATAATCCATTAATGACCATTTAAAATATAATAATATGCTTATTATTTACATTACAATTAGTGTAGTATTTAGGGTTAAAATGCTGAAAATATTTTTAATTTTCAGGGCAAAGAGACAAATTAGATGCATTTGGTGGTCAGAAAGATATTATTTATGTAATGTCATAATTTAACCACTAGATGCTGTTTAATAAATGCATGTATTTACTCTAGAGCACTGCCAGCTTATTTTTATTTATTTATTTTTAAATTTGGCATTGTAATATACATTTAGACATTATCCAACACTTGAGTTTTATAAGTTAATTTGTTTTTAAATTTTGCATTTAAAAAGGTAAATTACTGACACGGAATAATAAGGAATTTAACCCAATAAAAATGTTTTTATTGTATTTGTTTTTTATAGTATTTGTCTACCAGATTATACCTGAATGACACAATGAATGCCGTGCATTAAAATCATGTAAAAGGTAAGGATATTCAATGAAAACAGTCTGCAGTGTAACATAATTTTAATACATAATACATAATTTTTCTGCAGAGCATATCCTGATGGCCGGCGTTGTTCATTGGTGAGATACCAAACAATAATATGTCTTCATTCTTAGCCAAGCCCCACCCTGTCATGTCTGCATTTAGAAGTGCATAAGTGAGTTTTGAAACAGGAATATTGCAAAATGTGAAGCAAAATGAAAGCGCCGGGATTTGAAGTTGTACTGTCAGATTGTGGTTTCACAGTGAAACTAAAGTAAAATGCAAATGTGTTTTCCATTTGTGTCTGTCATTTTGTTTATGTGAATGACATTTTACAAATTTATAACTATTAATCTGCAACTCTTAAATTTAAAACACAGGTGAGAGAGATTCAGCTTTTCACTTCAGAGCTGTGAGTGTAAATTTTAGCTTACAAATACAAATATTAATATGTTCTCACATTCCAATAAGCAAGCTCTCATGTTTTGTAACAGAAATACCTTCATACTCCAGAGATATCAGCAATATTTCTGTAACTAAGCAAACCAAAAGGCTACTGTAGTGAGGAACCCAAACTTAATCAGTGACAGAAAGAAGTAAAAACTAGGCTCTCTCCGGGGGCCAGTTTTCCTCTGTAAAAATGTATAAGGAAATGATAGGGTTTCTTAATACAAATACCACATCTAAAGTACAATCTGGATTTCATTGTTGGTATAGTTGCACTACAGCAGTTGTAATGTTATGAATGATATTTATAATGCTTTAGAAACACAAAAGTTTTGTGCTCAAATCAACTTATGGTCACTCCACTTTTGATTTTGCAGCCCCAAATGACTGGAATGTATTACAAAAGTCACAGAAATTTGAGATGAAATATTCTGCTAGGTGCTCTGACTGTGTGCTGTGTGTACCTGTACTTCTATCAGAGAATAGTAATTCTGATTATAATTGGGAAATTACTGTTAGATGGCTAGGATAGAACTTAACCTTTGGAACATCTTGGTCACATATGTAACACTCATTCTATGAAGGAGGAAAGATATTACAATGAGAACAAAAAAGCCAATGAGAATTGGTGAGTGGATTTTGCATGCCAAGCTGTACATATGTGTATGTAAGATGGCAGAGTGCAGGAGTCCGTATGGGAAACACCACAACCTGAACTGCATGAGGAAATTAAAGACACAATGCTGACAGGCAAGCATGTCAGAACAAATGGCAATGAAGGACTAGAGTTCACAGAGGGGAACGGATCCCAAGGGAATGGCGTTGTCAGGCAACACCAAGCCAGTCTCCCGCAATTTACATGATGTTACAAAAGACACAGGCTCTATGCAGCCTGTGTGCCAGCGCCTATGAGGCAACACTCCAAAAGGACAGCATCTGCTATAACTTTTCCTGGTGAAGGGAGCGATTCAAAACCTGAAGATCCAGGAGTGGCTATAACCCACTGCTCTCCTTGGGTACGATTCATCTCCATTGGAGGGACAGGTACTATTGCTTCCACCACTATGATTCATTCCCCGAATCAGAGTGTGAGGAGGTATAGCAGTGTTCACAATCTGAACTTGGCACAATAGACCCAGAGATTAAGGAAATTGCACTCTTTCTAATAAGGTTGGCAGCAATGGGAGAAAGGCTGATAAATGGACTAGGGGTTACGGTGGGGGCTTCTCAGTGTCAGGGCTGCTTCTGAAGATGATAGCCCATGTGCTACCATCTTCGGAACAAAGCACTTTGAGTAATGACCTCAAACAAAGCCTGGAAATGCAGTACAGAAATCAGCCTTGAACTGTTCAGAAGTTCCTCTTTATTGAGATCTCACTGTGCGTGGCGCTGCAGTCATCAGGAAGTCTAATAAGGGCTCAGCACAGTTTATACCTTCAATGGGAGGGGTAAATAGAGGTGCAGTCAATTTACTCAAAGTAACAGTAACAGAATTTTCCCAGTCTTGATCTAATCAACATAAAAGTGTTGTTCAAATGCATAGGTGCTTCAATTATTGTAAAATGGCATTTACAAATGAGTGTAAAATGACATGTACAAATGATCGATTCTTAGATGTGACACAGCCCTAACAAAACCTGTTGGCTGTTGGCAAAAAAATTAAAAAATACTCACAAATGTTATAGCACAGATATTTTACACAAATTGGTGTAGAATTTATACCAAACAAATCTCTCTCAGAAAGGCTAGTAAGTTTACAAATACAAATTGCCAAGTAAAAGCCTATCCATACTTATAATTTTAATTTAAGTTTACTTGGTAATTCCAAGTAAATTTTATTGACTCTTTGTAAATTTTACTTAAGTAATGCTTACTATGGAAAAGTACACTGATTCACTAAAATTAAAAAACAATAAGTATACTCATGTACATTTTACTCAGTCAAAACTTACTTGTCACCAAGCCAGCAGAGGGAGCCCTTACCTCTGGGTGATCTGTGATCACTCCCTCTTCTTCTACTTCCTGTGTTGTTCCTTTTGTTTCCCAAGTCCTAGATTCTTTGGTTTTGACCCTGCCTGTTTTTTGATACTTTGATTGTTTGCTGCCTGACCCGACATCTGCCTGTTTTTGGATTCTGTTGTTGCCTTGCCTCTTATACTCCTGTTTGCTGTGTTTTGACGTCTGCCTGCTTTGACCATGTCTTTGTTCAATAAAAGCCTCAGACCCCTTAATCATGACAGAATGCAACCTCACACCAGGATCCAGCGGCTTTTCACCTGATCCATGGCCAGGTAGGCGCCTCGCAATATCTTTATTAACCCTCAAGCAGGGCACCTGAACACTTGAAGACTATACCCAGGAATATCTGGACCTGGCTTACCTCTCTGACTTTCCGGACTTTCCTGATTGAGTTCTTTCATGAGGGAATAAATCAGCCACTCAAATCACGACTTGTTCGGGAGGGTCCATGTGGGTCACTTGCACAGTTTGTGGAGTTTGCTTTAGTGACTGTGGGGTCAGCATTCACGCTGGGTATAGAGGAGAAAGAGGACACTGCATTGACTCCTGTAATGGCCGCCTTTCCAGAGCCGTTACCCAAGATTGCGGCCTTCCCTGCGCCACTTCCCAAGATGGCCGCCTGCCCTGCGCCGCTGCACAAGATGGCCGCCAGCCCTGCGCTGCTGCACAAGATGAACAGCAAGACAGCTGGAACCAGTATCTGCCCTGGGTTGAATACGCCCAAAATTCAGCCTCCACTTTTTCCCTGGTCAGATGAGCCCTCCATTGTCCCAGCGGTAGATTACTGGTTCTGAGAGAGCAAGAGGGTATGGGACTCAGCGAAAGAAAAACTACCAGAAGGACTTCCAACCTTCCAAGAGGGTGATAACCTCTTCTATTTGTTGTACAAATGGCAGAACATCAGGGAAGCAGGCCTTCCTAAGAAGGACACTACGGCAGACTACATCCTGACCAAGGAGAGGTGACACATGGAATGCTTGGAATGGCATGTACTGACCTAGGGATGGGGCAGTGAACATATGAATTATCTGTGTGGCTTACAGAGAAGATACGCATATAGAATCGCAGAGGAGAATCCGTTATATGGAACACTTAGCCTAGTATAGGGATTGACTGGAACTGGGCAAGCTATTCCGATACTGGGCCTGGTGTCAGAGTGCTCCACCAAGTCTGACTGCTGAGGGTCTCAAAGGAAACTCCACCAAGGTTCACAGACTGGGGAACTTACTGGAGGAGAAAAAACAACACCCACCGATTGTATCTTCGACACCACGGCTTGTTTCAGCTTCCCCTCTTTGTAGTAGCACTTTAAAGGTTGTAGTTATGAGACTGTCGGCTATATCCACGTGATGGGGAGGGGCACAGGATTAGTTAACCACCTGCCAAATTTCATTGGTGTTTTCTCTTATCAGAGCTAATCAGGGCTCCAAGCAAGACCCCAGTCTGTCATCATGACATAATTCATAGTGACTGACAGAACACAATGTTTAAAATTATTGGTGTAATGTTTAAAATTATTGGTGTAATTATTTTACTGGGTAGGATTTATGTAAAATATATGTTGTATTTACAACTATTTATGGGTTGAATTAAAACTAAAAGTTGCATCTGTATCAGATGAATGTTGTAAAGCCATTAACACGAGCACACCACATCAGACAACAGATTAGGTTGTATTGGTATTGTAAAAAACATGTCCCAAACCTGACCGCTTTTCAGAAGCATATAAAAGCCATAATAGGTACTGATATGTTTCTAAATTTTTAGTTTTCAGTCTTTAGGTTCTTTTTAGGTACAAGTAATATATTTTGTACATCCACAGCTCCAACGCATTTCAATGTTGTTGGAAGCAATCAAAACAGTGATGTCTTAAATCTCAACATTTAGCCTATAAATCAACCAATGAACCGTTTAGTGGTGTGACATGGACGTGTGTCTTCTAACCCATTGAACATTGATTACATCACAGTTGGAAACAAATAGGGGGAAGCTTTGGGTTCTGGTGTCTGGACACAAATCTTCCATAGTTGTTTACCTAAAACAAAAACATGGAAGCCAAATGCCCAAATAACCTTTTTCTGATGGGGATATAGACAGGGCAAAAGGGACAAATTGGTAACTAGGCATTAACATATACATCAACAAACATTGATCCTGTTGAAATGACAGAACACATGGGATTGCGCTGCCTTTTTACACAATCTGGAAAAACCCTAACTCTCGCAGGTGAAGTTAACAACAACATAAAAAACGCAGCCATAAACCTACTCAATCTATTTTATTCTTTTGATTTACACAACCTACCCCTGTGACAGGGCAGTCAGGGTGACAGAGGGGTCATAAATCCATTCATAAATCTGTCAGTGGTACACATTTGACATATGACAGCCTGGCAATCAACGCTGACAGGGGTCATAAATTAAGCCATAAATTAGGTCAAAAATCAAATCTGCTACGTGGTACCTGTTACTACTGTTATTTATTGTTTTTTCTTTATTTTATTTACATTTGTGTTTACTTACATGTTTGGTTGGTAAAATAAAAGTCAATTAAAATCGTTTTTCTTGTCTGGAATGAAGGTATTCTTGAGTCTATAAGGTAACAATATAGTAAGATAACCTTGTTTGAAATAGGTTTGGCTAAAACAAATTTTTGGGTCCGTCTATAGTACTAGGTAAATATACAATATTAACTGAGTTGAACTGAATTAAATTGCATTACTAAAACTAGACTAAAATACAATTTCATTAAATAAAATTAGACAAAAAATAATCATGGATCATCCTGACTAAAATGAGACCAAAATACTTTAAGAATTTTAGTTGACTGAAACTTGAAAAGAGCTTAAACTAAAACTAATAAACACTAATGACAGCTTCAAGATTAGACTAACACTAAAGTTAAAACAGGCCAAAAACAACATAGTAGCCACCAGATTCAGTCCATATCCCGATCAGATGGCACTATGGTACTATTAGCAACTAGAGATGGCCGCTACATCCCTGCATATCAGTGGAGACCAAGATGACTAGATGAGCTCCAGAGACATATTTCCAGTAAACACCTTGTCATTTAGATGGCCATCAGCACAAAACAACAGGAACACACAGGTTTGTGTGTTCGTCTTGCGTGTCTGAGTGCGCACACATACTCCTCCATTGCACAGTATCACAGCTTATGCCTATCAGAGTGCACATTTGCGGCTTGTTTGTGCTGCTTCATCTTGATGGTGATCCATTTGGTGTTGTTAGTTCATTATTCTTGTCTTGTTTCTCATCTAGTTCACCTCTGTGTCCAGCAGCTCACTCTGTGGATTCTAATCTCCTGGGATGTCTCACTTTGATGTTGCAAAAGTTCTCTGCCTGAAGTATTCTTAGAATTGTTCCTTTTCGCTGTGTTTCAGTAAACTCTGTTTGCACTTGCACTTGGAACTTGTGACAGAACAAGCTGAACATGATAGATTAATCAAGTATGGCAGATTTGAGAGATTGTTTTGTGAAGAGCAACACTCACATGGAGCAGCAAGAGGACCACATAATGGCCACTAGTCACGCTGTCCAGGCCCTGGTTGCTCAAGTTTCAGATTTAACCACACAATTTCTGCAATTAAAGATGGACACTGCCATGTTTCTACACCCACTCGCTACTAATCCACCTGCTCTTGGGGATCAGAATGCCCGTTATGCCAAACCTGGTTTATCACCTCTAGCATGCATACTCTGGTGAACTCAGCTATGTTGCTAATTTTTGACTAAATTTTCATTATACATCTCTCTTCAACCCTCCTCTTTCCCCACTGAGGAGTCTAAGGTGCATTTCATTCCAGGTTTTCTCAGACAAGCTCAAGAAGGTGTTTGCACTGTAACTGGTTACTCTATTTAATTCCGTACATTAGCAGAAGAATGGGGCAGGAATATTGAGGCGCAGTGCGACATGTTCTTATATGGGCTTTCAGAAATCACCTTTTTAGTCATGCAGTTATAACTACTTATAAATTATTTCTAATGCATAATTAAGTGAATTAATCACTTATCACCTTTATAAACTCTTTACAAATGAAACCTTTGTTACCCATTTTCTTCTTCCTTTCTTCCAAGGTATTTGGATCTAAGAGGACTATCTTTGGGGGCTGGGCCAGTTATTTGGCCTGACCAGTATGGGCCAGCAGAACGAGATGAGGCCTACAAGAGGTTCAGTCTGTCAGGTTGGGCTGGTCGAAGTGGTCATGATGCTCCAATGATAGCTCTGGATGCCCTCTTAGGAGCAGGCTTGAACTGGGAGGAACTCATGAGTCGAGCAGGATTTCATGGAGGTAATCTTACTAGATTTCAGAATAAACTATCTATCTATCTATCTATCTATCTATCTATCTATCTATCTATCTATCTATATATGTGACGAGTCCGCTGCCCCTCCCCTTTATTGTCATCATCACCCCGTCTTTTATTCGCCGCCCTTCACCAGGCTCCCGATGGGAGTGGGCATGCCTGAGAGGAGGGGCGTGGTGTTGGACAGGTCTGGCGGCGTGTGACGAGGCACACCTGAAGTGTATCGAGCCTCGTCACCGCCGTCGTTAAATACCGAGCACGCCTCTCCTCAAAAGAGACCGGTCTCCCGAGGACTCCGTCCCTTACCACGACGATGACACCAGTTTCCCCATTTATTTTGGACACTTTTCCCCTGGACACTTTATTTTGTATATTTTGTTTAATTAAAAGCCTCTCCGAGGCCTAACACCACGCCCACTATGTCTGCCGTTGGCTCCTCCAGCCACACTGGTGGAGAATGCGGGCAACGCGGAGCTTAGACGGCACAGTTGAGCAACATCTGATGACGTCATCCCCTCTTGCTCATACCCACGCCGGGACGGAGGAACGACGAAGTCTCGCTCCCAACCACCAGAAAGGGTAAGTGACGCTTGCTTTACTGTCATTTACCCGGTGGCTGGTTGAGCTTGTCGACTAATTCCCGGTTTCTCTGTCCCGGTGCGAGAGGGGAGTTGCCCGGAGAGGAATCCCTGCCCCGCCCACTTCGACCGCTGGAGCCTGGTTGAGGAAGGTAGCACTCCTGCGTGGGCAGTGACTGCTTGACGGGGTTGACGCTTGAGGAAGGGAATGTGACAAGTCGGCTGCCCCTCCCCTTTATTGTCATCATCACCTCGTCCTTTATTCGCCGCCCTTCACCAGGCTCCCGACTGGAGTGGGCATGTCCGAGAGGAGGGGCGTGGTATTGGACAGGTCTGGCGGCGTGTGACATGGCATACCTGAAGTGTATTAAATTAGTAAAGTTAAATACCGAGCGTGCCTCTCCTTGAGAGACGGTCTCTTCCCCTGTGCATACACGCTGGTGTCCTCGTGGGTCCAGGAAGGGAGCGTGAAGGGACTGTCGGACTCCTTAGTCCAGGCGATGACCCCTGACGGGTCAGGATGCCGGGCCAGGATGCCGGGCTGTTTATCCCTTCAAATCTGCCGACAGGAAAGAAGCGACAGAGAAGCCACGGGCAGAAGCCCTGGACCAGAGAGGGGAGTGCGTGCGGCCACCAGACTCCGCCCCTTACCTGGACCCTTCCCCCTGGAGCACTAACTGACCTGCACTTCCCCTGCAGGACAACAAGGACACCTGTTTATTTGGACACTTTTCCCCCTGGACACTTTATTTTTGTATGTTTTTGTTAATAAACGCCACTGCCAGTGTGTCTGTCGTTGGCTCCTCCCGCCACAATATATATATATATACAACCCCTGGCAAAAAGTATGGAATCACCAGTCTTGGACGAGCACTCATTCAGACATTTCATTATGTAGAACAAACTCAGATCACAAACATGAAACAATCATGAAGTCATTCCAAAGTGCAACTTCTTGGCATTCAGAAACACTAAAAGAAATGAAGAAAAAACATTGTGATAGTCAACAAATGCTACTTTTATAGAGCAAGCACAGGGAAAAAAATATGGAATCATTCAATTCTGAGGAAAAAAATATGGAATCATTCAATTCTGAGGAGAAAATAAGGATTCATTCAGTCAATTTCCTTTCCTTAATTGTGCACCTGTCTCAGATTAGATCTGCTCGTTAGTCTGCAGTTAAAAGCATTGCAGTTATCACACCTTGGAGGGCTGCTAGACCAAGTGGATTGGCAAGAGTCATGGCTCCAACAAGTGAGATGTCTCTTGAAACCAAAGAGAGGATTGTCAAACTTCTTGAAGAAGGTAACTCTTCACGCATGGTTGCCAAAGATGTGGGCTGTTCACAGTCAGCTGTATCTAAGATATGGACCAAGTACAAACAGCATGGGAAGGTTCTTAAAGCCAAGCGTACTGGTAGACCAAGGAAGACATCCAAGCGTCAAGACAGAAAACTGAAGGCCATATGTCTTGAAAACCAAAAATGCACAACAAAACAAATGAACAATAAATGGGAGGAAGCTGGAGTCAATGTATGTGACCGAACTGTGAGAAATCGCCTAAAGAAAAAGCTAAAAGAAAATCATCATTGACACCTAAACAGAAAAGAACAAGACTGCAATGGGCTAAGGAGAAGCAATCATAGACTGTGGATGACTGGATGAAGGTTATCTTCAGTGATGAGTCACAAATCTGTATTGGACAAGGTGATGATGCTGGAACTTTTGATTGGTGCCGTTCCAGTGACATTTACAAGGAAGACTGCCTAAAGAAAACATCCAAATTTCCACAGTCCTTGATGATATGGGGCTGCATGTCAGGCAAAGGCACTGGGGATAAATGCACAAGTTTACATTGACATTTTGGACAGTTTTCTTATCCCTTCAATAGAAAAGATGTTTGGGGATGATGAAATTATTTTCCAAGATGACAATGCATCGTGCCATAGAGCAAAAACTGTGAAAGCATTCCTTGGAGAAAGACGCATCCAGTCAATGTCATGGCCTGCAAATAGTCCAGATCTCAACCCAATTGAAAACCTGTGGTGGAAATTGAAAAAAATGGTCCACGGCAAGGCTCCGACCTGCAAAGCTGATCTGGCAGCTGCAATCAAAGAGAGTTGGCACCAGATTGATGAAGAATACTGCTTGTCACTCATCAAGTCCATGCCTCGGAGACTGCAAGCTGTTCTAAAAGCCAGAGGTGGTGCAACTAAATACTAGTGATATGATTTGACTGTTTTTTTGTTTGTCTGATTCCATATTTTTTTCCTCAGAATTGAATGATTCCATATTTTTTTCCCTGTGCTTGCTCTATAAAAGTAGCATTTGTTGACTATCACAATGTTTTTTCTTCATTTCTTTTAGTGTTTCTGAATGCCAAGGAATTGCACTTTGGAATGACTTCATGATTGTTTCATGTTTGTGATCTGAGTTTGTTCTACAGAATGAAATGTCTGAATGAGTGCTCGTCCAAGACTGGTGATTCCATACTTTTTGCCAGGGGTTGTATATATGTATGTATATATATATATATATATATAATTTTGTTCAGTTTATGATTTATAACTAGGATAGGATAACAATACAGGATACATTCTCATATATGTATTGCTATGTGCATTTTCACTGCAGTATTCTCATGCCCCTGGACCGTTTTGTTTGTGTTTTCACCAGTGTGTTCTAGTTTTGCCTTGATTGAGTCATTGTATTCAGGGTGTTAATTAATGTCATTATCTCCGCAATATAAGTTCCAGTGTGTTCAGTGTCTAATCATCTGGTCTACTTTGTCCCTTTCTCATGTGATATGTGTTTGCCTCTTCAGTGTATATTAATCTTTGTGTGGATTTATTAAAAAAGTTTAATTGTACTCATTCTCATACTTGCCTCGCAACACTGTTACGTGACAGAAGACAAGACCCATAAAGTTCATTTGAGTGGCATGTTTTCCCTGCCCTTTTGTTTTGCATGTTTTTTTGATCAGTTTTTATTTTTTTCATATGTCCTGTCCCTACCTCCTCAATACTCCTGATGGAGCAGGGGGATCGTTCTCTCGAGGACCACAAAGAGTATTTTGTGTTTCTGGTCAACCAAACATGCTACCCAGACAGCTTCCTCTGCTCATTGTAAGGATGAGACAGCCTCACTAGTGGGTGTTGGTTCATGGACAGTGACACCAGCCCACTCAGGATCCAGAGCCCAGCCCACCATCTGCCCACAATGCAGAGCTACAGCCTGAGCCCACCGATGATGGAGGGCTGGAATTTGTGGCGACCGATGAGCCATTGCCCTATGGTACAATGAGATGGCAAAGTGGAGCTCCACCTACTGCATAAAGGCTGAGGGTGAGCTTATCATATATCTGGGGCTGCTGTATCTAAAAGAGGAGCCATTTCACTTGAATAAGGATTTGGAGTATTATCTTGCCCCACCCCTGTCTCCTGAGTTCCTACTGGTCCCTGCTGGTTCCGTCCAGCCCAGATGGGGTTTCAGATCCTCCAATGCCTGCTCCTCATGAGCGCCTTCCAAAGGCGTGCTGGCAGAGCACCTCTGTGTCTCTGTGCTTGCTGAGTATCCTCCAGAGACTGTGCTCTCCCACCCTTTCCTCTCTCCACTAATGTCTCCCAGCAGCCCCTCTGCTTACCCTCAGCCCACCATCTGTTTGCTGGATTCACCACGGGTCTGCCAGTCTCCATCGGCATCCCTCTTCTTTATCTCAAGCTTCTGAGTGTAACAGATCTAGAAAACTGTTACTTGCTTTCTGTGTTGAATGAAAGGTGTTATTTTACTCCCTGCCATTAGAGGGCACTGGGAGCTATTACTGTGAAAGGTTCTCTAGGCCAGAGAATAAAAGGAATAGGGAAGTTTGAATGAGGAGCACATGGAAGCTGAGAGTGTTTGCTCTCTCTATGCTTTTATTTGGAAACCCTTGTTGAGGAATATTTTGTTCTACATCTCAATAGGGGTTTTGTGTGTCTGATTATGGGATTATGGGATCATCTACCCAGGTCATGGATCCTTTTCTACAATATTGGGATTTTCATCTGAGTACTTTTTGAGGATTGCTATTCCCTTTGGATAAAGTTTACTGGATGGACTTGGATTTATCCTTTTAACATCTATGCATTGATGAACTGAGGACATGTGCAGTAACACTGAGCTTTATTGTTGTGTGGACATTCAAATGTTTTTCTTCCAAATGTGACTGCTGCTCTGAGATATGGTCATGATTGTTGTGCGGTTTCAAACTGTATGTCTTTTGGAAATGTAAATACAATAAGATTGGTGGTGACAGATCCCTCCTCATTTTTTGTGTGACATTTTGCGAATAATCTTTGTTACAAGCCCCTCAACCCGTTAGCACCAAAATGGCACCATGTCCCTCCATTCCTCTGGCTCTGTGTTACGTGTTTGTGTTGTGCCATGTGTTTTTTCCCCTCTATCTGTTCTTTCGCACTTTAACTTCTTAGTTACCGGTCATTGGTTCCTGTCACCTGTCAATCTTCATCAGTGCTGACGTCACACATTCTGCAGTCTCCAATCACTCAAGACCACCTCAGATAAAAGAGCTCGCCAGACCACCCACACGCCCCCCCATTTTATTTGCTGTTGTACTCGCTACCTGCTGTGTTATCATTGTGTATTGCGTTTGTTTTGATGTTTGTTACTTGCCACCCTGTGTAGTGTTTTTCCATTCCCTTTCCCCTCATATTGTAAGTCATCACGCAAAGTGGACAGGTAAGAAAGTCACGTGACATACATTACAACACGTAGGAATCTGCCTTGTGTAGTACATTAGGTTAGGGGCGCGAGCCACCCCATGTACTCTTGTTTTGGCTAAGCGAGTGTAGTTTAGTTAGGGTGTCTCAGACGCTGAAGACATTTTCTTTTCATATAGTTTTGTTGGTAGATATCTTAGGGGAAATTAAGTAGCTGGAGACTTTTTGATTTATTTTTTTTGCTTTAGCACCACCCTCGTCTCTTCTTCCCGTTCCCTCTGTCTCGTGTATATGTAAATAGTGTACCTGTATATACATTTTCCTTTTTGTTCTGTCACATCTACATTTTTCATATCTAACAATCAACAACAAAAATAAAAGCACTATCTTGCACTTTAGTTTGCGGTGTTATCTTTGTCCGACACACTGTACGTACGTTCTTTAATGTCTTTTTAAATGTTATACCCCAGTACCCCTAGACCTACGTGGGATTGTAACACTCTGTCAGACTCGTTCTTCCCTCCGGCTCCATCTCAGTCCTCTGTCCCCGTTTCTGCATCTGTTGCCTGTGCCATCTGCTCTGCATAGGCCCTTCAGATCCTTAGCTTCACCCAGGCTCTTCTGCTCTCTTTCTCTGCTTCAGGCTCCTCCTCTACCTGTTCTGCCACCGTCAGTTGTTAACCATCTGCCGTCTCTGGATACTCTGGCTTTTTTCATGCCTTCACCCATCTGGCTCTGTCAGGCTCCACCGGATCCCCGTTTTACACATCAGTCGCCAGTGTCATCTTTCTTTTCCTATGGTGCGAGGTCATGCCTTCCAGAAGGGGAGCAAACAGTCACAAATGTTTTGTTTGTGTTTTCACCCACAATGTGCCTGAAATTCCACTGGATGGCACCCTTTCTGCTCCAGATCACCTTATTGTTAGAGACTTGTAGCACACCTGTTCTCAATCACTCTTAATGACCAACTTTATTTAAATGTCTGACTGCCTATTGTTCTTGTTCAGTCCTGATTTCTGTTGGAGTATGTTGTCGTCAGTCAGTTGTGGTTTTGTTTTTTTGTTCTTTTTTGTGTGTGTGTGCGCGCCACTTTTCCCCTGCCTTATGTTGAAGGGAAGTTTTTCTTTTGGGATTACATTGAGACCTTACAATCAAGAAGTGTTTTTGAGTTCCTTTGTGGCTGTTCCTGTACGACGACTCTAAGATTGTACTCTGGTTCTTGGAATTTATTTTGTTCATCGTGAGCAAAAGATACCTAAAGAGTCATACTCAAAACCTCTTGTTTGTTTCCTTCGCAACTGGATTTCACCTGCTCCAGTGGTCCAGTAGTAAGCGCCAAAGGTTAGCTCCCTGTGGACCTGGGTTCTATCCCCACTGGGGTCATAACAGTGACCTAGTTGTTTGTCCTCTTAATTATGTTTCAGTATCTAATTGTCTGCTCTACTTTTTCCCTCCCTGATGTGATGTGTGTTTGCCTCTTCAGTGTGTTTTGATCTACTTGTGCATTTATTAACATACTTTAATTGTACTCATTCTTTCATATTTACCTTGCAAAACTGTTACTTGACAAGTATTAAGATGCAAATTATATGTCTTGAAAGGTATGCTGTCCATTTCCTAAGTAGGGTTATTTGTTTGTTTTAAAATTGTATATAAACCATGTATTATTAAGAAAACATACAACTCACACTTTATTTTTTGGGGAAACCTGGGGATATTTAGAGGCAGAGTTTTGTTTGCATGTTGTTGCCACTATTTCTAATTATGGAACACATTGGATTATTATTACTATTATATAGATATGATTGGATTATTTAAAATATTATTTAAAATATTAAGATTACTGGGTACAGCACATGATGGGGTGGGCATATAAAGCGGAACACACAAAGTATGACAAAATAGCACAATTAAATATTTATTCAGCTTAAAATAATGAATATAATAATAATAATAATAATAGTAAATAATTAAATTATTTTCACATTTATATACCCAACCCACCCCATTCATTGTAATATTAACTACAAATGAATACTGTGAACATTTTAAACAAGACTATTGTAAGTGAAATAGGAAGGTGGCGTTAGAATACATTTCTTGCGGTTCTTTATTGGGCTCAAGACAAAGACAAATATCAAAGGGCAGGCAATGGTTCATCAACAATAAAGCAATCCAATCCGTGAACAAATTAAAGGGGATTAGAGGCAAGGCCAGGGTTAACAGGCAATGGGTCAAACAACAGGTATAGCAATCCAAATCAGGCGACAAGGCAGAAGGGCGAATCCAAGAATCAAAAAACAGGTTGACAGGCAAAAATCATACACACAGGAATCAGACAGAGTAGTAGAAAAGAACACTCAGTAAAGCAGTAGAACTGGCAATACTTCGCGAACTGGCAAACTGTGAGCTCTGGTTATATGCTGGCCAAACAGGAAATGGGAGCAGAGGGAGGGAGATGAGTCAGTACTCGGATGAGGGCTCCTGTGCTGTCGTGGTGTTACACACTATACAGCTGCTTGTCATAAAATTAGAATATTATTAAAAATTTGATTTTTTTTTTAACTAATTCCATTCAAAAAGTAACATTTGTATATTCATTCATTACACATAGACTGATATATTTAAAATGCTTATTTCTTTAAATTTTGATGATTATAATTGACAAATAATGAAAACCCCAAATTCAGTATCTAAGAAATATCAGTACAATATTGAAGACACCTGGTGCCACACTAATTATCTAATCAACTCAAAACACCTGTAAAGGCCTTTACATTATATGACCAGCACCTGTAGGTCTTTTGTGCAAGCATTATAACCGCCATGTTGTGTTTGTCATCATTAAATTACATATGTTATTCTATTAGTGTGTTATGTTATGCGTTTTCATTTAAATGTGTGAATTTTTTACACTGACTACCCCTTACTTAGATGCATATACATTTTATTTTGGTGAGAACAGGGAAGGGCCCAGAGAAAACGGTCAACCACTACATGTTACACTACATAACTGGCTGATGGAGTCCCCTCCAGCAGCCAATGCTGTGCGAGACAGGAGAGTTCGACAGCCTGGACCCGGGCTGGCAGTTGGGGGTTGTAACCCCAGTCATGGAAGTTTTGTGCCACACAGATGTGGGACAACCTGGGAGGGTAAAAAGAGAGTGGTGTTAGTCCTTGTATTCATGGAGGCGATGCTCGTCTTCTGGCGTGCATCATGTGGCTTATGTAACCGACTCTTGATGAGTCGCAGGTGTGACCGACCAGCCTGTGATGGTGCTCCTCATCCGTTACCAGGGTGACGCTGATTGTTCCTTTGAAAAAAAACCCATCCACTAAAGAATGGAGAAAAAAACCTTGGGAGAAACCAGACTCAGTTAATGCCAGTTCTCCTCTGGCCGGACATCCAGCACTTAATTTCCAGTTAAATTTTAAGTGCCTGTCTTACTTAGCCTAACATAGCCCTTTCATAGTCATTTTTATGTTACATTATCATAGCAAATGAGTTATGAACAGGACATTAAAAGGCACCCTACAGTGATATGGACCTGACACTGTATCAAGAGGCTCAATTCAGACATAAAAATAATGAACTCTTTATTATTAAAGATATTACTTTATATATTACTATATATTTTTGTATGAGTGTATTAACATTTAAACTATGTCTTTTGTGTAAATTCACTGATTTACAATATGTTTATATTTTAAATATACCTGTTTGCAGTTACATCTGTCCATCTGTCCTTAGTACATGTATAATTATTAGGGTAGCAAAATATTTTGCTCTGAATTTCATTTAGTCACTATTACTGCACTTTTATGTTTAATATGGTTTAATTTAACTTTTATCTAGTTTCTTAGTTTATTATACTTATCTCTACATAAAAATATACAATTGTAGCCCAGCTAATTACTTAACCAATGGCCTTACCAGCGTCATTCAGTGGCATGGTGGAGAATTGCATCAGCTTTCTCCTTTAATGCACATTGTTATTTGAGATGCAACCACAGCGTTTTACCATGGATAGAGGCAAAATAGCATTTATAATTTCACTGGTCATGCACTCCAGTAGGCCAGGACCATCTGGAAACAAGCTTCGCCTGCAACTTGAAACCTGGAGGGGTTTTTTTAGCACATTTTAGGGAGGTGTTTGATCAATCAACAAATTTCCTTTCTGTTCATGACCAGTTAAATCGGCTAAAACAGGGAAAATCCATAAATGAGTATGCAGTGAAACTTCACACCGTAGCTGCTGCAAGTGGATGAAATAAGGCAGCTCTCACCTATGCCTTTACTGTGGTATAGAGGGCTACCTCATGTCTCAATGCTCTGTACGTCCAGCGGTGAGCAGTCTGACCACCAGATTTGATGTTACCTTATTACTACATTTTCCTGTTTTAGAGATACCTGCCAAAAACGTCATTTCCAGGGACTTCATCAGCTGGTTTCACATCCCCACAAATCCCCTGCCAGAAAATTAATGTTCACTCCAGAGGATGTCTTTGCTGGTGCGATCAACTGCAGATATCATCCTAGGACGCCCTTGGCTAAAGCATCATAACCCCCACCTCTCCTGGACGTCTGGTAACATCCTCTCATGGAGTGACTCTTGTTTTGAATCTTGTCTATAACTCCCTGCTCGACCTTTTATAACTAGTAAATCAGCTAAGGCGTTCCTCCAAGCCACTACAATCAAGAGTTCTGAAGGGCAGCATGATGTTGACATCCCAGAGCTATATAGGGCATTCCAGAATACACTGTCAGGGCACTATGAATATTGAAATATGCCATATTGTCTAGCCAACTCTCCCTCTGTATTCTAGGCCTTCATGAATGAGGTGTTCCAGAAGTATCTGCATTGTTTTGTTATCATATACATCAACAACATCCCAATCTACTCCTGGAACGAGGTAGACCATTGTCTCCACATTGCGCAGGTCATCTAAAAACTATACCTCAAACTTGAAAAATGTGAATTTCACCGCTCCTCTATTCAGTTTCCTGGGCTACATCATCAACATAAATGGCTTACAAATGGACCAAAAGAAGGTTGATGCCATCCGTCACTGGCCTGATTTCTTGGCTTTCACTAACATATATTGAAAACTGTAGCACCTTGGCAGCTCCCTCACCTTCCTCCTGTGGAGAACTCCCACATCTCAGTCATGGACTCCAGCAGAAACAGAGGCTTTCCAACAGCTTAAGCTGGCATATAAGGCTCCAGCCTTAATCCACCCTAACCCAGACTTGCCCTTCATCGTAGAAGTTGATGCTTTCAAATGGGTGTGGGAGCAGTACTATCATAGCGGAAGGCTGTTCCAACAAGACTGCATCCATGCTCTTCTTCTCCAAGAAGTGGTCCCCGTCAGAGCAAAATTACAGTATCATTAATAGAGAACTCCTAGCCATGAAATTGGTGTTAGAAGAATGGCATCACTGGCTGAATGAATACAACCAACCATTTGTATTGATTACTGACCTAGAATATCTGCAAGAAGTCAAATACGTAAACCCTTGACAAGTCAGATCACACAATCAATCAATCAAATCAAACTAAAAATTATTTTACTAAGCAAAAGAGATGGTAACATAGACAAGAAACCAAAACCCCATTCATGACAGAATGGAGAAAAATAAAAACCTTGAGAGAAACCAGGCTCAGTTCGGGGCCAGTTCTCCTCTGGCTGGATGCCCAGCACTTAATTTCCAGTTAAATTTTAAGCGCAGCTAATTCAGGCTGCGCAAAAGACTTATAGTGCTTGTGTGCATGTCTGGTTTCGGTGATCTGTCCACAGGGCTCATCTAGGTGTTCTGGACTTCGATAAAGGTCATCTCTTGGTAAAGTTAGTTTTAGGTTTAATATTCGCCGGATATTCGCCTAGCCTGCTTTAGGGACCGTTCAACCCCATAGCAAATTCCTTGTAAGCAAACTCACTGAAAATATGGTAAGCTCCACTTATTTAAAAAAAATTCCACTAATATATGCATGTACAAAAAATTAATAAATAAAATACAGTAATTGTAAAAAAGAAAATAGTATTTTTTAAATTATATTTATATTATTTATATTATTATTATATATATAAATAATAAATTATTTATATTATATATATTATATAAATTATAATTATATTATTTTTTTATATTTTGCCAATATATTCATTACTGTACACAATTATTCTTAAAAAATAATTACTGTAATTTACAAAAATAATTGTTCATGTTATAAAAGTTGTAATAAATTCTTTCTACAGACTTTCTACAGGTAAATGTTTGCCAATTTCACCCGTACTGTACATACAGTAATTATTCTTAGAAAACAATTACTGTTCTTTATCGAAAAATTTTTTTTTCATGTTCCAAAAGCTGTAAAACACCAGGCTGACTTTCTACAGGGTAAAGTTTGTGTATATATTTTGTATATATTGTAAATACAACAGGTAATAACTAATGAAAAACAATTACTGTACTTTACCAAAAGGTTTTTTTCATGTTACATTTGTTGTAGTATTTCTCTTGTGGCCAGACTCGCTCTTACTGTACGTACAGTACATCTTTATTCTTGGATAACAGTTACTTTTATTCACAAAAAGGTTATGTAAGGTTATGTTCCAACAGTTATTAAAGGTGAAAATTTACCAATATTTCACTTACTGTACATACAGTACTTAATCTAAAAAAAAAAAAGTAGTACACCACATTCCTTGTGGTCAGACTGATGTACTACAAGGGAAATTTTGCAATATTCTTCTTACCGTACTTACAGTACATAATACATAATTTAATTAAATTTTAATTAACTCAAAATGGTTATGTTCCATTGGATGTACATTAGTTGTATATTTGACTGACTTACTACAGGTGAGTTTTGACAATATCACCCTTACTGTACATACAGTACATAAGTATTCTTAAAAAACAATACAGAAATTCAAAGGTTGAAGTACATTCCTAGTGACTGACTTTAAGACTTGCACTACAAGTAAAATTTTGACACAACATGTACTGTATACTCTGAATACTGTCTATTGGCCATTCTACTGAATTATTTTTGTTGCAGTAAATATATTAGGCACAAGTAGACAGTGAAACTGCTGTTGATTGTACAACTGTTTATGTGTAGTTCCTGTTTGCCCTTATTTGGTTCAGTTGCTGTTCCTATTAGTTAATCACTTTCATTGTTTTCAGATGTCACCCCCTGAGTTTCAGTTTGTCCTGTCTCACATTGTGTTAGAGGTTTCCATTGTAAGGAGCGAAATCAAAAAACTGCAATGCAACAACACAAGGATCAAAAGAACTTCAAAAAGAGAGTAAACAACACCCCTGTTTTTGTCATCTCTCCCTGTTGCTTTACGACACCCTCTTCACCTCTGCTCTTCCTGCTTCTGCCCAAAAGAGTTGGCTTAAGGTTCTTTAAGAATAAGGCATCATATGTCATGTGTCTTGAGAACCTATTGTTCTTCACTTTCATGTTTGGTCTCATTTGAAAGGTATCAGTGCGATTGGTAAATTGGTCTCAATTTCACAGTATTCACTTATATTATGGAAAAGATTAAGAACTTGGTAGAATTGTGTTCTGTGGAAAAGGGGGTGTGTCCTCCTTTTGAGTCTCTGAAAGTGTTCAAGCCAGGTGTGACCCTGGAGCATGGGAACCTAAACACCAAAACTCAATTTGGGTCCTCTTTGTCTGGTCTGAGTATATAAGGAAAGTGATAAAACATAACAATGCGCAATTCTGTAGCCAGATCAGCCCGTAGTGTGGTGTGTGTCTCCATACACCACACTATGTACTTTCTCAAGACCAGGCATAATGACCTTTTATGTTTGTTTTATTTTGCTTCGTTTTGTTTATGTACTGCTGAACAGTTCTGCAAATATTTATTAATTAAACCAATTTGTAAACTATTTTGGCAAAATAAACTGATAATATTGTCTGAAAAAATTTATTCTAGTAGGTTAGTGACTTCTGAGGTTTTCCGCATTGTTGGCGTGCTAGAGTGAGTCAGATCAATGAGCAATGGATGGAGCCAGGGGCACGTTTTTGAGTTCTTCTGGCCACCAAACTGGCTTAGCATGCTATTACTTAGGGAACACATAAAACAATTTAAGCTCTTCCCTGGTCCTCATCCCAGGATTGTTGGCTGCAGACCCCCATGCACCTATGACAAAGCCTGCCGGCCAAGTAACATTTGTCTACCCTGGTCCTGTACAGCCCTTCTTTGTCTCCTGAGTCTCTGCTGGTCCTGGTCAGCTCTGCTCCCTTAAAGCTCTCTCGAATGGCCGAGGTTATGGATACTGCTTCACCCTGGATTCACCGTAGATCCTATCCTTTACCTGTAGTAAGCAAGTAAGTCAGTCTGGCCATAAGGAACATACTAGAACCTTTGAAACCTTGAAAGTCCTTACTGAATTACTGTAATTACTGTAATTTAATAAAAAAAATTGTACATTGTATGTACAATATGGGTGATAATGGCAAACTATAATCTGCAATTAAAGTCAGTCAGTCTGGCCTCTATGAGTGTTCTACAGCTTTTGGAGCAGGAAAAAAAACATTTTGTTAAAATACAATAATAAATAATTTTGATGAAAATGTACAATAAGGAAAATATTGACAAAATTTCAGCTGTAGCAAGTCAGTCTGGCCAATAATAATGTACTAAATGAACAAATGGAACATGAAAAAATTATTTTGGTGAACTATAGAAACTTTTATTGAAATTATTGAAAATGTGAGATACTGGCAATATCTGACCTTTAGTAATCAGTCTTGTGTCTAAGAATGCACTACAATATTTGGAGTATGGAAAAAAAGTATTGGTTGAATATTTTATTCTAAAATATTTGTGTACTGTACATACAGAAAAAGTATTGGGCAGATTTCACCTGTAGTAAGTTATTAGTGTAACTAATGTACTACAGCCTTTATGAACAACTGTTTGGATACTTACAGTAGTTTATGAACAATCGTGTACTGTACAAATTTGAAATAATGTATTGAAAAAATATTGCCTGTAATAACCTATATTACAAGCTTTAGAGTTTGACAGAGTGCTATTTTATAAGTACAATATGCTTTGGCAGTTTTGAAATAATATTTGCAAGTCTATATTAAGTTTTTGCATGATGTTAAATCTAATTGTTGTAGAGGTGTCTTTGTAAGATTGTCAATTCTATAGAACAATGGCAATCAAAAGTGAATGTCTAGCGAATATCAAACCTAAAATTAACTTTACTGTGCTCACTTAGCTGACTGCTATGAACTGATTGCAGTAAGATTTGAACCATGCTAAGACACTAATGCCAACCAAGTTTATTAGTCTGTTTAAAAGAATTGTGTTGGATGAATAGACTCCTATATGGTTATAGTAGTGTGCCTCTGCTGGACTTCTGGGGACTTGAGGTCTTAATGATGGGCCTGCTGAAGTTGCTCGGCTGGTGAGCTGGGCTTTAATCCCGTAATGTAGCTGAGCACAAGAAATTCATTTAAAAGAATTGGCTGGTCTTATTTTATGGTTTCATGGCCAGATTGCATTTCAGAAAAAAAAAAAGTTCATCCATAGTTCCATACAATCCATAGTTTCAACTGTGAAGATGAATATATTACCTAAGGTCAACTTTCTTAGTGCAATGATTCCATTGCCACCTTTACAAAAATGGTGGAAAAGACTTGATTCTTTAATTTGCACTTTACATTGGAATGCCAAACTACCAAAGTTATAATTGTCTACATTGCAGCGTACTAAAATGGAGGAAGGTCTCTCCCTCCCTAATTTTGAACTATATCATAAAGCATTCCAATTGCGTGCAGCCAAGACATGGTTTAACACCATGATTTCCACACTGTGTAGAGAAACAGAAGCAGCAACTGTTAAACCATTTCAACTTGAAGATGTACTTTTCTCTGGACTTTCTTTAAAGTACTGCAAACAATTTTTTTGGCCCCATTATAACAAATACAATTAATACTTTTAGAGCAGTGGAGAAATTATTAAGCTATAATAATGATAAAAAATGATAAAAAATGGCACCTACAGACTCCTTTGTGGCATAATAAGAATATTAAAAGTGGGTCTGAACCATTCATATCAGAACAGTCAAAGCAGGGAATAAGGGCTCTTACTGATATATGGGATAAGGGTATTCTTAGTTTTCAAAATATAGTTGTATCATTTAACGTACCTGCGTCATCCTTTTTTTGTTCTTACAACTCAAAGCATATGGAGTCACCTGGGGCTCAGCTCTTAAAACACATCCAGTTCGTAGTTGGCTCTCTAATTTCTCTCAACAAAATGTAGTGTCATCTGTTTACTCTCGCCTCCTTGAAATTAAGGTAAAGCAACTACCGCTGCACACGATTTGGGTAAGGAAACTATCTGTTGACCAGATTGACTGGGAGACAGTATGGGAAAATATATTCTGTGCATCAGAGAATCCAAACCACCAATTAATCCATTTCAAATTTTTTCATAGATTGTACTGGACACCAAAGAAACTTTTTTCTTGTTAAATTCTCCAAAGTCCCCATTGTAACCCTTGTCCCTACCAACAAGTGGGAACATTTATGCATATGGTGTGGGAATGTGAGAATGTTTATGAGTTTTGGGAAAGGATAACGTCTGTACTGTCTGACATGATAGAAAAACGATATTCCACTGCAACCAGTCAAGCTTCTCCTAAATGATGATTCCAGCTTAGGCCTCACTGAACTACAAAGAAAGCTCTGGTTGACAGGACTAACATTGGCCAAAAAGATAATTGCAGGAAGATGGCTCCCTCCTCATACTTTATCTATGCGACACTGGCTATTTCTGATTCATGAAATAGCAATGTTAAAACTCTCAACAGCCAGAATCAATAAAGCTAGAGTCTCAACTCTTGGGGCATGGAAAGAAGTCGCAGATGTTTTGACAGAAAAAATTAAAAATGGTGGAAGTTAATTTGGGGTAGAATTTGAATTTATAATTTGAATTTGAATTTATAATATGATCTATGTGCTGTTTCATGTACCTTGAGTTTGTTCATGTCATGGACTATATTTTTTTTTTTATTGATTCATTTTACATATTTCTTACTGGTTATTTTACAATTGATTTTAGTTTATTATCATTTCTGTTTTCTGTTTTAATTTATTTTTGGTTTAAAATTTTTTGCAGGTGATTTGTTTTATTGATTGCAGTTTTATTGTCAAAGTGGCTTGGACTAAGGGAACCGCTGAGGGTGGGTGGGAGGGGTTCAGAGGATCAGTCTGTGTATGATCACTTTATCCAAAAGCAATAAAAAATTGATTGGTGACTTATGTGGTACCCCAGAAAAGACGTTTTCTGAACATGAAATTCACATTTTTCAGCTTTGATGTAGTTCATACGTGATGGACATGGTCAGATTCAGACTGGGAGTAAATGAGAATATCGTCGATATAAGCCACTACATAGCAGTCAATAACATCTTTGAAGATCTAGTTGATGAAGTATTGAAAGAGCTCTATTGAGTTGGCCAGGCCATACGGTCATCACCTGACATTCGTAGTGCCCCCTGCTGGTGAGAAATGCAGTTTTCTATTCATCAATTTCCTTTACACGAATCAGGTTATAGGCACTTCTCACGTCTAGCTTGGTGAAAATGGTAGCTTCCCGTAGTTGTTCAAGTGCAGATGGTACTAACGGGAACGGGTAGTGAATCCTCCATAGTCAATGCAGGGTCTCAAACCTCCAACTAACTTTCAGAAAGCCTTTACACAGATTGGCGGAACCATCATATTTATCTGGGAGAACAAAGCTTACTGTCTTGGGTGTGGGTGGTGGCAGCGCTCGGATGAAGTGTGTGAGATGTTCGTTCACTGCTTGTTGAGTTGTTCTTGATTGTTTTGAAGCAGATCCTGCTGCTAGGCGAATGCTGCTTGCTGATTCGAAACCCCCACTGAATTCTTGGTTGGCAAAGTATTCTGTAATGAGGACGAGGAGGCTGTGTTAGAATCCATATGTAAGGTTTTATTGGGCACAAACAAAAGACAGAAATCAGAAGGCAGGCAGAGAGTTGGCAATGTTAAAGCAGTCCGATTCGTTACCGAATTAGTGGGCAAGTCTGTAGGCATGGTAGGTAAGCAGGCAATGGGTCAACAAATAGTTCAATAAGGCAGGTTTAACTGGAAATACTTCTCGTAGAGCATGCCGTGTGCTCTGGCTTTATGCTGGCTAGACAGCAAGTGAGTGCAGAAGGAGTGGAGACGAGTCAGTACTCAGGAGAAGGCTCCCCCTGCTGGCTTGGTGTTACATTTTTTTCACATTTTATTTACATTTTGCTTCTACTTTTTTCCTCTTTTTTTATATTTATCTATATTTCTACTTTTGTTCCTCTAAATTTCACTTATTTCTCATAATTAATTACTTTTTTCTCAACATTTTAAGATAATAACTTTGTTTAATCTCAACACTTTCCTTCAACATTTTTTTCAAATGTTTAATCTCATATTATAATAACTTTAATCACAAAATGGTTTATATATATATATATATATATATATATATATGTGTGTGTGTGTGTGTGTGTGTGTGTGTGTGTGTATATATATACCTTTTTTACTTCAAAACAGGAGTAAGTCTATGGTGAGGCTTCCAGTTCTTTAGGCACTATATGTACAGACCAGTGTGTTCATAATTAAGATTAAGATAATAAAATAACATGATAAGACATTATAAGCAAAAAAAAACAAAAGATCCCCTTTTCTTGGAATCACAAAAAAGGCGGGCTAAATATTAAGTGGTTGTAGTCATTTACCCGGTGGCTGGTTGAGCATTCCGATATATATATCTAATTATGTGGTGTGTGTGCGTGTGTGTGTGTGTGTGTGTGTGTGTATATATATACTTAGTGTGTTCATAATTACAGGAGTAATAAAATATGGTGATTCTTTAGGCACTATATGTACAGACCAGTGTGTTCATAATTAAGATTAAGATAATAAAATAACATGATAAGACAAACAATTTTCAGTATCAAGCAAAAAAAAAAAAAAAAAGATATCTTTCTTAATTCACTTGTACACTGCTAATTTCTGTTGAACATAAGCCCATGCATACTTATTTTTTTTCCATTTTTTTACAGGAGACAGTGACAGTACTGCAGTGATCGCCTGCTGCTGTTGGGGTCTGCTGTATGGAATGGACAGAGTTCCATGGTGTAACTATAGAAACCTGGAGTACAGAGAACGACTGGAGACTGTGGCTCAAAATCTGTATACCCTTTCTCACTGATGAAGCAAAACTGTAAACAGAGAAAATACACAAAATAAATAAGTAATATAAGAATAAGGTGTCACGGTGTCACTATGCTGAATATTTTAGAGCAGTTAACATTTTTCATATATTACATACCCTTAAGGATCATTCACATCGACGACAATTAAATTGCTCTACGTTGTCAATGTCACTTGTAGGTGTACAGCAATCTGGTCACCTTAAAGGCACACATAATCATCAATGAGGTTGCTTTGTTGATGCAAATTACAGTCTATTCTCCTTTCGAATTAATGTAAATGTTCCATGAACTGTATATTCCTACATTAAAAATAACAAGTAATAAATATATAAAAAAATGTGGATGCATTCTTCAGGCATGGATTTTTTACTATACAAATAAATTTAATCTTGCTGAGCCAAAGATAATTAGTTTAAAACAGTAGAATATATTGCAGATCCCAATTTGAGCACTATGTATGAGTTATAATAAATATATTAACCGAATACTAACATGAATGTTGATGGAGTTCTTCCTTTTTCTCAGCTTTTATTTTAGCAGAAACCTGGAGATTCAAAACATCACTTGACTGAATAGTTGTTATCAGTGGTTATGGGGTTACAGATATGGTCCAGAAGGGACCTGTTACACCTGCTGGTAGGTTAAAAAGGCTGATATTGTTGAATCGCATGGTTATCATCACCAGACGCATGTATAAAGCTAAAGGTACCACTGGAGTACCAGCAGGGGCGATCGTTTCACCAATGAAAACAACTGCACATGGACCAAAGACCAACGAAAAAAACTTGTTTGTGTTTATAATGAGTGGTTCATTTAAAATGTATCTGTGGTGGGAAAGGGGTCATGTAAAAAAAAGTCCACATTTACCATTTTACCAAAATGTTGCTCGACCATATAATTGTGTAGCTAATGCACAGTAACCACAAAATAGCTTTTGAGAGATTGTTTCACTTTACTATAATTATAATTTTTCTTTTTCTTTATACAAAAAGTTTAAATTGGTTTATGCCCTAAGATCAGCGAACTTGAAACAGATGGGGTCAAGCAGAGATTTCTCACACTTGACTATTAGAAAAGGATTTAAGTACATGCCAGGCGATGGAAGACATGTTGGTTGCAGTCAGTGGACAGGTAGATTAAATATCAAGTCGGCTTCTAGAATGAACAAAACTGTTGTTATTTTTCTTACAGATGTTCAAATGGTTGATGATCTGACTGATTGTGTAATCACAATTAGTGAAACGTTCTTACCAGTACTGCCATTATCGAGTAGTATTAAATAGTACTATCGAATGTTCCACCCTTCATTACAAAGTTATTCAGGAAGTACTTAAAACATATGGCAAGATAACAGCGCCTATTAAGATGATCCTGTTTGGTCTCAAAAATACAGATTTCAAGTACGTCATGTATTTTCGACAATATACATACATGATAATAAATGAGCTGAAAAACCTGCTTAACTTGACCGTGTGCGGATAATTAGGACATGTAAAACAGACGTGTTCAATTAAATGACCAAGCCATCTCATTCAGAAATAATCAAACAAGATTTACTGAAGAAAATGAACATACTCCTGCAGTGAAAACTGCACTTGGAAATCAAATTGATGTAACATTAAAAAAGATTTAAAAATGATGTTAATAATGTGATCGAAAATCAAGTTGATGTTGGAGAAATATCTACGGCAACAGAAAACAAAGATGATAAATAATCAAAAAAAGAACAAATAATAACTGACGCCAGTGAAGTAAATGGTGGAAGTTAGAGTGCTGTAGAAAACTGTACTCAGATGTCCACTATGAGTTCCAGGATCGGTCGTAACACACCACCTTCAGCTAGAGGGACGAGCTCTGTTGCGTCCTTCGCTAGAAGAACCACAATCTTCTCTCACAAGACAGGGGCATCCACATTGTTCACTGATGTAAGTGGTGGTGCAGACTGGCCCGCCCACAACCCCTCATCCTCTCTGGAGAGCCAGAAATAGAGAAAATTGCTCTTTTGTTGAAGTTTTGGATACCACTGACCACAACGTCACCAGCCGATTCGCTGTAACGCCAGTCAATTTTGAAGTAGAATGGGAGCAAAACGTGTCACGTTTGGCTCCGAAGCAGAAAGCTGAATATGCGCTGCACTCACTACTCATTTATACTTACGCTGTAATCAGCGGCAGCTGAATGCAATTAGTTCATGACAGTCTTCATTGGCTCATTTAAATACACTCGAAATAGATTGGTCTTTTGAAGCGAGATCCCAGATCGTCGGTCAACCGACATGACTCAGAGTGACCGACTGAAAGGGAGCTGTGTTAGTAATTTTGTAATTTGCAATGGAAAGATTGTGCACAAAACAAAAATACGTTTAAAATTAACTTTTGAGTCCAAAACTAGAAATTGTCTAAAAACCTTTCTTCTGTATTAGAAATGCTTAAAACAGCATTCTCGCACTGAGAAACACATTTTTCAGCCCTTCTTAGCTTGTTTTGAGTTCCTTTGTTCAGAAGCACTAATACATAATTTCTGCTCACAAAAGTCAAAAACTAAGCAAATTGTGCATTTTTAACTCTAAAATGACATTTGGTGTCCAAAACTAGAATTAGTCCTTTGCTCTGTATTGAAAATGCCTTAAACAGCATTCTCGCACTGAGAAACACATTTTCCAGAACTTCTGAGTTTGTTTCGAGTTCCTTTGGTCAGAAACACTAATTCAGCATTTCTGCTCATATAAGTCAAAAACTAAGCAAATTGTGCATTTTGAGCTCTAAAATGACATTTTGTGTCCCAAACTAGAAAATGTCTAAAAAGCGGTGTTCTGTATTGGACATTCTTAAAACAGCATTCTTGTACTGAGAAACACATTTTCCAGCAATTCTGAGCTTGTTTTGAGTTATTTTGAGTTATTTATATTTCTTCTCATAAAAGTCAAAAAATAAGTAAATTGTGCATTTTGAGCTCAGAAATGACATTTTTTGCCCAAAACTAGAAACTGTCTAAAAAGCTTTATTCTGTTTTGGAAATGCTTAAAACAGCATTCTCGCACTGAGAACGTCTCGGTTACGTATGTAACCCTAGTTCCCTGAAGAAGGGAACGGATACGTCACGTCGGATGACCGACGAATTGGGATCTCGCTTCGAGAGACCAATCTACTTCGAGTGTATCTAAACAAGCCAATTGAAGATTGGCATGCGCTAATCGCATCCAGCTGCCGCTGATCACAGCGCGTGTATAAATAAGCAGCGGGTGCAGCGCATATTCAGGTTTTCGCTGAGGAGCCGAGCTAGTGACCCGGCCCCTTCAGCAGAGGTGCAGCACCGTGGCGACGGGACGTGACGTCTCCGTTCCCTTCTTCAGGGAACGAGGGTTACATACGTAACCGAGACGTTCCCTTTCAGTCGGTCACTCCGAGTCACGTCGGATGACCGACGAATTGGGATCCCTACCAAAACGCCATGGACGCTGCCTCTTCCAGTGTCCTGTGGGAGCCCACAAGCCCCCTCAGTCTATCGGCGTAGGCCGGGGCTCAACCACAAGAAGCCAGCTACTTTTGTAACACTACCCATTTGTAAGACTGGAACACTTGGGAACGCCCCCACGTTCTAGTGAACAGGGGCGTCACGGAAGTCCAGCCTTCCCGTAGGAGGTCTCGGAACGAATACGCATATGGACAGTATTTCAGTTTGCATATGGAAAATTGGAGGTGATTGAACCCTCTTAGACGGGCAGAAGGTCTGCCGGGGAAACACGGGGCTCTAAGGCTATGCCGTGGAAATACACACATAAAGTCCTCTTGGGGTACTTTACATGGCTCCCAGCCCTCACCGGTTCTCACGGATTCATCGAGAGGGCCTGGCGCTGGATGCTCCGCAACATCTGGCTGCCGAGGGGAATGGAGGAGCTCGACAGGGTCTACTGTATGGACGCTCTGGAGCGGTTAACAAGCCGACCCGAAACCGGGCCTCTCAGTGTTTCTACCCGTTTGAGGTGAGAACACAGGAGGATACCGGTTCCACACGTAGGCTATAGAATCTAGCAATCATGTTGGGGGTCGCCCAGCCCGCAGCTCTACAATCTGTCAGCGAGGTGCCACGAGCCACCGCCCAGGACGATGCAACACTTGCTGAGTGTGCCCGCAACCTGAGGGGGGGGCAGGGCATACCCTGTGCTTGGTAGGCTAGGGTAATGGCGTCCACTATCCAGTGAGCCATCCTCTGCTTGGAGGCGGCACTCCCCTTCTGCCGGCCTCTGTGACAAACGAGAGCTGGACTCAGGTCCTGAAGCTTTGTGTCCGGTCAACGTAGCATCTTAGTGCTCGGACGGGACAAGCAACGTCAGGGCTGGGTCTGCCTCTTCCAGGGGCAGCGCTTGAAGGTTCACCACCTGGTCTCTGAAGGGGGTAGTGGGAACCTTGGGCACGTAGCCGGGCCGTGGCCTCAGTGGTACCTGGGAATCCGCGAGCCCAAACTGTAGGCACGAATCGTCGACCGAAAAAGCCTGCAGGTCCCCTACCCTCTTGATGGAGGCCAATGCGAGCAGGAGCAATGTCTTCATAGATAAAAGAACTTTAGCACAACTGCTGGCAAGGGTTCAACGGAGCCTACTGCAGTGCTGTCAGCACTACAGACAGGTCCCAAGAGGGTACTGTTGGGAGCCGTGGAGGATTCAACCTCCTGGCTTCCCTCAGGAACCTGATAATCCGCCATGCTTACCCACAGACCTCCCATCTATGGGGTCATGATTTGCAGCGATTGCAGCCACGTAGACTTTAAGGGTGGAGGGAGACAGCCTTCGCTCCAACCCTTGCTGCAAGAAGATAAGCACGACTGATAGGGCAATTCCGGGGTCTTCACCTGAGAAGAACACCACTCGACGAACAGGCTCTACTTCAAGGCATAGGCCTGTCTCGTGGGACGGCACTCTAGCCGAAGAAATGGTGTCGACTACCCTTGAGGTAGGTCACCTAGAGCCTCCGCATCCCATCCAGGGACCAGACATGGAGTTTCCAGAGGTCTGGACGCGGGTGCCAAGGGGTGCCCCATCTCTGAGTCAGAAGATCCTTCCTCAGAGGGATCGGCCAAGGAGGGGCTGTCGCGAGGAGCACAAGTTCTGGGAACCAAGTCTTCACCAGTAGGGTGCTACTAGCAAGACCTGCTCTTTGTCCTCCCTGACCTTGCACAGTGTCTGTGCAAGAAGGCTCACTGGGGAAATACATACTTGCAAGGCCCCGCAGCCAGCTGTGTGCCAGTGGGCAATGGGAAGTCTCTGGAGAGGCAAACAGGTCTACCTGAGTGGCTCGGAAACGTTCCCAATCAGCTGAACCGCCCGGGGATGGAGTCTCCATTCTCCGGGTAGTGCAGCTCGCGACAGCTCGTCGGCTGCCTGGTTGCACACTCCTGGAATGTGAATGGCGAGAAGCGACCTCAGAACTTCCGACTCCATAGGAGGAGGAGGTGGTGGGCTAGTTGCGACATACGACGGGAGCGTAGACCACCTTGTTGGTTGATGTACGCAACGGTCAGTATGTTGTCTGTGCGGACTAGTACATGCTGGCCTCGAAGGCAGTTCTCGAGACTGCCTAGGGCGAGATGTACTGCCAGCAACTTTAGGCAGTTGATGTGCCATTGCAGTTGAGGGCCCGTCCAAACCCCTGACACTGCATGCCCGTTGTACGTGGCCCCTCAGCCGGTGGTGGAGGCATCCGTGAAACCACAGCATACCTGGAGACCTCGTCTGACCACGGGGTGAAGGTTTGGCGGCAGGCCGGTGTTATTTGAACCCGGTGAGTGCCACTTTGCCACGCCCACCTCGGGACTCGATCGTGTAGCCAATGTTGAAGCAGTCTCATATGGATTAGTCCCAGCGGCATCACTGTGGCCGCGGCTGCCATATGCCCCAGGAGCCTCTGAAAATATTTCAGTGGGACCGCCGTCCTGCTCTTGAACATATTGAAGCAGTTCAACACAACGAATTAGCACGCTCCTCTGTGAGGTGTGCCATCTGATCGATCGAATCCAGCTCCATCCCAAGAAAAGAGATCCTCTGCGTTGGGCAGAGTTTGCTCTTCTCCTGGTTGACCTGAAACCCCAACTGGCTGAGGTGCTGTAGCAACAGATCCCTGTGTTCGCACAACTGAGCCCGGGACTGAGCCAGTCATCCAGTTGGTTGAGAATGCGAACGCCTTACTCTCTCAGTGGAGCAAGGGCTGCTTCCGCGACTTGCATGAAGACGCGTGGCGGCAGGGAGAGCCCGAAGGGTAGGACTTGTACTGATATGCGCGACCTTCGAACGCAAACCTCAGGAATGGCCTGTGGCACGGAAGAATCGACACATGAAAGTATGTGTCCTTCAGGTCGATCGCTGCAACCAATCCTGGGGACGGACGCACTGAATAGGCGTTTCTGTGTCAACATCCTGAACGGGAGTGCTCGATTCAGGACTCACAGATCCAAGATTGGTCATAACCCACCGCCTTTCTTGGGCACTATGAAGTATGGGCTGTAAGCCCCGACCTCATATCGGCTGGAGGAAGCGGCTTTATCGTGCCTTCACTAGAAGGACAGCAATCTCCGCCCACAAGACAGGGGCACGCGCATTGTTCACTGACGTATAGCGGATCCCACTGAACTTGGGGGGACGCCGGATGAACTGAATCATATAGCCGAAGTCGAAGGGTTCGCAGGAGCCACCGGGATAGCCTGGGAAGATTCAACCAGGCATCCAGAGACCGAACTAGCGGCTCGAGCGGAACCACCGACGTGCAGGCGATGGGGCAGCGAGGGGGAGTGCAGGGACCTGGCTCGGGCGTCTCGTGGCCGGTCCGAAGCGGGGTCTGAGTGTGTGCAACTCTTACCTGCATCCCCGCAGAAGTGAGGCGGGTAGGCCGTTGGTTCGTCCTCCCAGTCTTCCCACTGCTGCATATCAGCCCAAGGAGAGCGCGAGTGGCGCGGAACTGGCCCGCTCAACTCCTCGCTCTCCCTGGGGACCCAGAGACAGAGGAAACCGCCCTTGTCGAGGTTTTAGGTAGCGGCAACATTCTCTGCCCGGCAGAGCAGCTCCCTCCATCCCCGGATCTGAGGGCCTCTTGCACCTGCGCTTTCCTCCAGGTTTGGCAGGAGCCTGGACAGGCTGGGTGGCTGCCCTGCTGCCAGCTCCACGGTGCTGCCTAGATGGGGGCTGCTGCATTGGCTGCACGGGAGCGGTGGCGGCAGCAGGGGGCACCCTCGGCGACGAGCTGGCTGAGGTAGGCCGTCGGCGGCTGGGTGAAGGCAGCAGCTGCACGCCGAGGCAGGATGTTTCTTACCTCAGTCTGCTTCTGGGCAGCGGAGAACTGCTGGGCAAAGTTCTCCACTGCGTCGCCGAAGTGGCCGGTCTGGGACATGGGGCATTCAAGGAACGTGTCTTGTCTACCTCGCGCATGTCGACCAGACACAGCCACAGATGGCGTTTCTGGACCACCGTGAGTGGCCATCGCACAACCCAGAGACCGCGTTGTGACCTTCTGCCGCTCGTGGCGCGAGGTCCATCACGATACAGAGTTCTTTCAGAACTTCCGGGTCATGACCACCCCTGTGCAGATCCTTCAGTGCCTTGGCCTGATGAACCTGCAACAACGCCAAAGCGTGTACTGCAGACGCAGCTTGTCCACAGGCCGCACAAGGCACTGCCGTTCAGAGCCGACGAGTACCTGCAGGCCCGGCACAGGATCACCGCACTAAGCGGAAACGGCATTGGGACACAGCTGCATCCCAACTGACCGCTCCACTGGGGGGGCGATCACCGTAACTCCCTGGCTGTGCCGCTGTCAAGGGTGGTGAAGGAGGAGGAGCCACTGGGGCAGTTTCTGGCAGTGAAAGGTGCTTTCCACATCCCAGTAAGCTCCTCATGCAGTTCCGAGAAGAAAGGTACCAGGGTGGGGCCCTGAGAACCAGCGCGAGCCACCCTTAAATACCAATCATCCAGCCTCGAGGGCCCGGGAAGCAGTGGAGGTTTCCACTTGATCCCGATCACCTCGGCGGCCTGGGCAAGCATAGCCACCATTTCTAGATCTGTATCCAGTACATTCAACGCCTGGTAGACGCAGAGCAACCGGATCTTCACTTCCAGAAATGTCTGGCTCACCTTCCGATGCAGCGATTGACTTCTGATCATCAGGGGGAGCCCAAGAGGGTACAGCTGATACCCCACGTGAGGGTCCAGACTGCCCCTTTTGCAGCTCCACTGGTTGCAGAGTTTAAGCTTTGTGTCACAATGAAATGGAGCCCACCTGTCTGCAGCCAGAATCAAGCAACCAAGTCGAGCAAACACAAGCTCCGCCTCCTTTTTTCAAGGCGACAGAGCCCGCCCATCACTCCGAGATGACCATCTCCCTGCGAGGAAATGATTCATCCACAACCGCCACCTCAGCGTGCTAAGCCCAGGCACACGAGGCAACGATTGTGACCATCACCTAACACCAGGTAACAACCGCATCCAGAAACACACGGTGTCGTGAGTCTGAAGCAAGACCCACGCTATCTTCCAAGACGCGTCGAGTTTGCCAGACGTACCGTCGTCTTTAAAAAGACGCACCCGCGAATGCTCTTTTAGTGCTGAGGCAACAGGGGATAGCCGTTTTGCGCACAAACAGGGGGGTAGTGCAGCCTGATTGTGGCAATCCACTCGACGCAGGAAAACGACCTCCGCTGAAACGCCGTACTCCAACACTCGTAGATCGTCTTTGGAGCGGAACAGTCACGCTCGGCTCGGCGAAAAGCTGAATATGCGCTGCACCCGCTGCTTATTTATACACGCGCTGTGATCAGCGGCAGCTGGATGCGATTAGCGCATGCCAATCTTCAATTGGCTTGTTTAGATACACTCGAAGTAGATTGGTCTCTCGAAGCGAGATCCCAATTCGTCGGTCATCCGACGTGACTCGGAGTGACCGACTGAAAGGGAAACACATTTTCCAGCACTTCTAAGCTTGTTTTGAGTTATTTTGGTCAGAAACACTAATTCAGCATTTCTGCTCATATAAGTCATAAACTATGCAAATTGTGCATTTTGAGCTATGAAATGACATTTTGTGTCCCAAACTAGAAAATGTCTAAAAAGCTTTGTTCTGCATTGGAAATGCTTCAAGCAGCATTCTCGCACTGAGAAACACTTTGCAGCACTTCTGAGATTGTTTTGAGTACCTTTAATCAAAACCACTAACAAAGCATTTCTGCTCATAAAACTCAAATATTAAGAAAATTATGCATTTTCAGCCCTAATAAAGACTTTTTTTTCCAAAACTAGAAACTGTCTAAAAAGCTTTGTTCTGTATTGGAAATACTTAAATCTGCATTCTCGCACAGAGAAACACATTTTCCAGCACTTCTAAGCTTGTTTTGAGTTCCTTTAGTCAAAAGCACTAACGAAGCATTTCTGCTCATAAAACTCAAATACTAAGCAAATTGTGCATTTTGAGCCCTAATAAAGATTTTCTTTGTTCAAAACTAGAAACTGTCTGAAAAGCTTTATTCTGCATTGGAAATGCTTAAAAAGTCTCAGGTTACGAATGTAACTATGGTTCCTCTAGGGAACGAGACGCTGCGTCACAAACGCTTTGGGAACGCCTTCGGCGGGAGCCGTTCTGAACCACGTGTGAAATCTGTCCAATGGAGAGGAGCGACGTCGTGGAGGAGATGACGTCGCCGACCAGGAAGTATAAAGTCACGCTCTGCGATGCCGGCACCAGCCTCTGTAGTGAAGTAAGCGCCGGCAGGGGTGCGGGAAGTATGGCATCGGGACGCAGCGTCTCGTTCCCTAGAGGAACCATGGTTACATTCGTAACCTGAGACGTTCCTCTTCAGGAACTCGAGCTGCGTCACAAACGCTTTGGGAACGAGATGCCCACGCCGCCATAATTCCAAGTCCCTGCCTGAAAAAGGGGGTCCTCAGACCACCCATCAGGATAAGACCGAGGAGCCAGGGGCGGCCCTCATGCCTAGGTTGTAGAACCGGGCAAAAGTGGAGGGCGTGGACCACCCCGCAGCGTTGCATATGTCCCCGAGGGGCACACCGCTAAGATAGGCCTTAGAGGCCGCCATACCCCTGGTTGAGTGCGCTCTGACCTCGAGAGGGCATGGGAGTGCAGAGGCCTCATAGGCCAGGTGGATAGCCTCAACTATCCACCTGCTAATAGTCCGCTTGGCAGCAGCGCCACCCCTATTCGTTGGACCAAAACAAATGAGTAATTGGTCCGACCTCCACAGAGACGCAGTTCTGTGCACATAAGTGTCCAGTGCTCGCCAGAACGGGGCTACCAGCAGTAGTCTGATTCCGTCCTGGCGCACTCTCGCCAGAACTCCTGGGAGCAGGGCAATCGGGGGAAATGCGTACAGGCGACGCCTCGGCCACGCCTGTGACATGGCATCCAGTCCCAGGGGAGCTGGATGAACTAGAGAGAACCAGAGGGGACATTGTGCATTCCCTTGAGAAGCAAAGAGGTCCACCTCTGCCTGGTAGAATCTCGACCAGATCTGCTTCACCATGTCGGGGTGAAGCATCCATTACCCCGGCCTCAACCCCTGTCTCGACAGAGTGTCGGCTCCCTTATTGAGATGCCCAGGGATGTAGGTCGCTCTCAGCGAGCAGATTTTGTCCTGGGACCACACAAGGATCTGCTTGTTCAAGGGGCGCGAACGCAGTCCTCCCTGGTGGTTGATATAAGAGACCACCGCTGTGTTGTCGGTGTGCACCAACACATGGTGACCTCTCAGGTCTGGGAGAAAGTGCTTCAAAGCACGAAATACAGCTAACATCTCTAGCAGATTGATATGCCACCCCTGGTGGTGATCGCTCCACAGACCGTGGGCCGGGCGCCCGTTCAACACTGCGCCCCAACTGGTTAGGGATGCATCCGTCGCAAGGGAGGTACGGCGACATAGAGCTCCTAACCTTGGGCCCTGATTCAGGAACCAAGGCTTCCTCCACAAGTCTAAGGCCCGAACTGCACGGCGTGACACTTTGATTTTGCGGAGTGAGTTTCCCCTCGGGGATAACCCCTTGGTCCTGAGCCACCACTGTAGGGGTCTCATGTACAGCAGGCCACAGGGTATCACGTTGGACGCAGCTGCCATCAGGCCCAGCAGTCTCTGATACTGCTTGACAGTGAGTGACTGGCCTTCCCTGACTCTCTTGACTGACATGAGGATCGACTGCACACGAGCAGGAGACAAACGTGCCCACATCGTGGTCGAATCCCACACCACGCCTAGGTATGTGGTCCTCTGAGCGAGACGCAATACGCTCTTCCTGGCGTTCAGTCTCAAACCCAACTCCCCCATGTGAGACAGAACAACATCTCGATGTTGAACTGCCATCTGCTCTGATTGAGCTAATATCAACCAATCGTCGATATAATTGAGTATGCGGATGGCCTGGAGTCTCAATGGAGCCAGAGCTGCATCCATACACTTCGTAAATGTGCGGGGTGAGAGTGCTAGGCCGAACGGAAGTACTCGATATTGGTATGCTACACCCCCGAAAGCGAACCTCAGAAACTTCCTGTGTTGAGGAAGGATGGATGTATGGAAGTATGCGTCTTTCAGATCTATGTTGACAAACCAGTCCTCGGATCTGATTTGAGTCACCACATGCTTGATGGTAAGCATTTTGAACTTCAGTCTGTTGACTGAGCGGTTCAAGACCCTCAGATCTAGAATAGGACGCAACCCCCCGTCCTTCTTTGGAACAATGAAGTAGCGGCTGTAAAACCCAGATTCCACAGCATGAGGAGGGACCACCTCGATGGCCACCTTTCTGAGCAGGGATCTTACTTCCTGTTCCATCACCAGAGCCTGCTGGGGGCCGACTACTGTCGGTGTGTAACTCCCTGAATGTCGGTGGTGGAAAACCGAACTGAATTCGATAGCCTTTCTCTATCGTTAGTATGACCCATTGAGATACATTTGGCAGAAGTTTCCACGCTGCTAAATAATCTACTAAGGGAATCAGCCTCTCGAGGCTGACCTCTGGTGTGTGAGATACAGGTAGCTCGGTGGCCTGAAGCGGTTGACCGGCAGGCAGACACCGGGCTGGCTGTAAATGGGACCCCCACAGGGGTGGCGCGTTCCCCGGCCGTGACGCACCCTCGGGTGAATCCGGCTGGGGAAACGTGCTGGAAGCCTCTGCGCTCTGGCACGAGGGCAGAGATAGCGGAGTTACTCCCTGAGGGCCCTGAGGAGGATCGGGTGCCGTCTGACCAGGCATAACCTGATCCTCCCCAGGAGGGGCAGCCCTCAGAAGCCCTGAACCACTCATATCAGGGCTTCTTGGCCGTGGACTTCCTGTCCAAAAAGGCCCTCAGGTCTTTGGGCCCGGAAGTCCCCGGCCCAGAGCACCACTTCGCCCCCTGCTGTTTTTAAGGGGGGGAACGAGAGGCGACGCTCTGTTTCTGCACTCGCCTGTATGAGGAGCTGGCACACGGTGGGGGCATCTCTCGTCCCGATGCCCCCTGAGATCGACGTGGGAGGAAACTCTTGAACGCCGCCGCCTGTTTACGGGCCTCCTGGTACCTATCGACGACCTCATTAACAGAGTCGCCGAATAGGCCAGAAGGCTGCAGGGGGGCGTCCAATAGGCAGACCCTGTCCCGCTCTTTCATATCGGACAGGGTCAGCCAGAGATGCCTCTCCGCAGCCACAAGGGATGACATAGACCGCCCCACAGCACGGGCGGTCTCCTTAGTGACGCGGAGGCAGAGGTCAGCCGTCCGACGCAGTTCTGCGATGTCATCGGACCTGACACCCTCTCCCTCATCGATCTCTTTCAGCAGGTCGGCTTGGTATGCCTGCAACACCGCCATAGTGTGCATGCAAGACCCGGCCAATCCTGCTGCCGTGTACCCCTTAGCCATCAAAGCCGACGTTGTTCTCAGCGGCTTCGATGGTAAGGTCGGAGCCTTCAAAGACGATGCCGCACCGGGGGACAGATAGGTAGCAAGAGACTGTTCTACCCGGGGCATCGCCTTATAGCCGCACTCCGCGACTCCCGCCACATTGCCATAATAACTAGCAGCGGTGGGGGAGAAAACACAAGCGGAGTACGGCCTTCCCCAGGACCTCGACAGCTCACTGTGGAGGTCTGGGAAGAACAGAAGGCTCCGTCTTAGAGGTGGCTGCTTCGCTCTCAGAAATCTCTCATCTAATTTAGACCTCTGAGGCTCAGCATATTGCTCGGCGGGCCAATCAATGTTAAGTTTGGCTACCGCACGAGTTACCACCTCCAAGAGCTCCTCATACTGCGGCGTGTGCAATGGCGCGTCGTCCACCACCTCAACATCAACCTCCTCGGAGCAAGAGTGAGCGCGAGTGGACGTCTCCCCCATGGCCGAAGAAGCCGGAGTTCGGGCTTCGGACACACGGGATTGAGCGCCCAATCTGGCGGACGCCGACGGAGAAAGGGACGAGCCAGTCTCCATCTCCTCCGCCAGATCGAGTTGCGATCCCCAGACGTGCGTTCGCCGCTCCGCCTCGGCGGAAGCGGGTCCCGCACCCCTGGGAACGCTGGTGAAGGCTCCCTCCTCAAAGAGAGCCCTCCGGGAGCGGAGTGTTCGGAGCGGTAGCTGCAAACAATGCGGGCAATCAGTCCCCTCGAGGGCTGACGCCGCGTGCTCCGCTCCCAGGCACGCCACGCACAAGCTGTGTGTGTCCCCACCCGTGATGTAGCAAGGACAGGGATCAGCACACCGCTTGAAACGCGCCGGATCACCACAATGCCTTCCTTTGCTTTTTCTTTTTAACCCCTGATTATCAGCCATGTCCATTTATCTAGACAGATAAAGACATTTTGTGTCAAAAACTAGAAACTGTCTAAAAAGCTTTGTTCTGTATTGGAAATACTTAAAACTGCATTCTCACACGGAGAAACACATTTTCCAACATTTCTAAGCTTGTTTTGAGTTCCTTTAGTCAAAAGCACTAACGAAGCATTTCTGCTCATAAAACTCAAATACTAAGCAAATTGTGCATTTTGAGCCCTAATAAAGACTTTTTTTGTCCAAAACTAGAAACTGTCTGAAAAGCTTTATTCTGCATTGGAAATGCTTAAAACTGCAGTTTCGCCCTGAGAAACACATTTTCCAGCACTTCTAAGCTTGTTTTGGAGTTTCTTTGGTCAGAAACACTAATTCAACATTTCAGCTCATGGAAGTCAAAAATAAGCAAATTGTGCATTTTGAGCTCTAAAATGACATTTTGTATCCAAAACCAGAAACGGTCTAAAAAGCTTTGCTTTCTTAGGCATTTCCAATACAGAACATTCTCGTACTGAGAAACACACTTTCCAGCACTTCTGAGCTTGTTTTGAGTCCCTTTAGTCAGAAGCAATAACAAAGTATTTCTGCTCATACAACTCAAATACTAAGCAAATTGTGCATTTTGAGCCCTAATAAAGACATTTTGTCTCCAAAACTAGAAGCTGTCTAAAAAGCTTTGTTCTGTATTGGAAATGATTAAAACTGCATTTTCGCAATGAGAAACTCATTTTCCAGTACTTCTAAGCTTGTTTTAAATTCCTTTGGTCAGAAATGCTAATTCAGCATTTCTGAACATGAAAGTCAAAAACAAAGCAAATTGTGTATTTTGAGTTCTGAAATGACATTTTGTGTCCCAAACTAGAAACTGTCTAAAAAGCTTTGTTCTGTATTGGAAATGCCTAAAAAAGCATTCTCGCACTGAGAAACGCACTTTCCAGGACTTCTGAGCTTGTTTTGTGTTCCTTTAGTCAAAAGCACTAACAAAGCATTTCTGCTCATAAAACTCAAATACTAAGCAAATTGTGCATTTTGAGCTCTGAAATGACATTTTGTGTCCCAAACTAGAAAATGTCTAAAAAGCAGTGTTCTGTATTGGAAATTCTTAAAACAGCATTCTCGTACTGAGAAACACATTTTCCATCACTTCTAAGCTTGTTTTGAGTTTCTTTGGTCAGAAACACTAATTCAGCATTTCTGCTCATGGAAGTCAAAAATAAGCAAATTGTGCATTTTGAGCTCTAAAATGACATTTTGTGTCCAAAACTAGAAACTGTCTGAAAAGCTTTGTTCTGTATTGGAAATGCTTAAAACTGTATTCTCTCACTGAGAAACTCATTTTCCAGCACTTCTAAGCTTGTTTTAATTTCCTTTGGTCAGAAATACTAATTAAACATATCTGCGCATAAAAATAAAAAACAAAGCAAATTGTGCATTTTGAGCTCTGAAATGACATTCTGTGTCCAAAACCAGAAACGGTCTAAAAAGCTTTGTTCTGTATTGTAAATGCTTAAATCTGCATTCTCGCACTGAGAAGCACATTTCACAGCACTTCTACGCTTATTTTGAGTTCTTTTCGTCATAAACAATAATTCAACATTTCTTTAAGCAAATTCATTAAGCAAATTGTGCATTTTGAGCCCTAAAAAGATATTATTTTCCAAAACTAGAAACTGTCTAAAAACCTTTGTTCTGCATTGGAAATGCTTAAAACTGCATTCTCGCACGGAGAAACACATTTCCAAGCACTTCTAAGCTTGTTTTGAGTTCCTTTGTTCAGAAAAACTAAATCAACATTTCTGCTCATAAAAGTCAAAAACGTCTCAGGTTACAACTGTAACCATTATTCCTCTAGGGAACGAGACGCTGCGTCACAAACGCTTTGGGAACGCTTCAGCGTGAGCCGCTCTGAACCACGTGTGAAATCTGTCCAATGGAGGGGCGTCATGGACGAGATGACGTCACCGACCAGGAAGTATAAAGTCACGCTCTGCGAAGCCGGCGCCAGCCTCTGTAGTGAAGTAAGCACCGACAGGGGTGCGGGAAGTATGGCATCGGGACGCAGTGTCTCGTTCCCTAGAGGAACCATGGTTACAGTTGTAACCTGAGACGTTCCTCTTCAGGAACTCGAGCTGCGTCACAAACGCTTTGGGAATGAGATGCCCACGCCGCCATAATTACAAGGCCCTGCCTGAAAAGAGGTCCTCAGACCACCCATCAGGATAAGACAGAGGAGCCAGGAGCGGGCCTCATGTCGAAATTATAGAAAGGGCAAAAGTGGAGGGCATGGACCACCCCGCAGCGTTGCAAATGTCCCCGAGGGGCACACTGCTAAGATAGGCCATGGAGGCCGCCATATCCCTTGTTAAGTGGGCTCTGACCCCAAGAGGGCACGGGAGTGTCGAGGCCTCATAGGTCTGGAAGGGGGGAGGACAGAAGGCCTGCAGTACGATTGGTTGCGGTGTAACAGAGGGCACTTTAGGTGTATAACCCACTCTTGGGTATGCAAAAGCCTTGGCCATGCCTGAGGCAAAGTCCAAGACGGAGAGGGCCTGCAGATCTCCCATCCTCCAAAGAGAGGTGATGGCGAGGAGAAATGCTGTCTTATAGGATAAGACAGGTAAGGGAACCTCTTCGAGGGGCTCAAAGGGAGCCTTATACAGAGCCTCTAACACCACAACCAAATCCCAGGGGGGAACTCTGGTCCGCACTGGAGGTCTCAGCCTCAGTACACCGTGGAGGAATCGTGTAACTAATGGGTGTCTGCCCACTGAGTGGCCACCAATAGGGTCATGATATGCAGATATGACTGGCAGGTAGACCTTTAGGGTGGAGTGGTGGAGAATGTCGCCTGGAGGAACTCCAGCACTGAGCCTACTGGGCAGTTAACTGAGTTTAAGTGGCGGTCTCCACACCAGGAAGTGAACATTTCCCACCTCCTGACATACACGCTCCTCGTAGAGGAGCTCTGGTTTGGTGGATGGTCTCAACAACCTCAGCTGAAAGACCAGAAGCTATGAGTTGTGCCCCCTCAGGGCCACACCCACAGCTTCAATAACTCCGGGCGAGGTGAACTATTGTTCCCCCCGCCTGAGAGAATAGCTCCGGCCTCAGGGGGGGGTTCCCCCGGCTGACCGTATACTAGGCCGATCAGGTCCGCAAACCCTACTCGGCCCGGCCAGAACGGTGCTACTAGCAGTAGTCTGATTCCGTCCCAGCGCACTCTCGCCAGAACTCCTGGGAGCCGGGCAATCAGGGGAAATGCATACAGGCGAAGCCTTTTTTTAGGCACGCCTGTGACATAGCATTCAGTTCCAGGGAGCTGGATGAACTAGAGAGAACCAGAGGGGACATTGTGCATTCCATCGAGAAGCAAAAAGGTCTCCTCCGCCTGGTAACATCTCAACCAGATCTGCTTCACCACCTCGGGGTGAAGCATCCATTCCCCCGGCCTCGACCCCTGTCTCGACAGGGTGTCGGCTCCCATATTAGGATGCCCAGGAATGTAAGTCGCTCTCAGCGAGCGGATCTTGTCCTGGGGCCACACAAGGATCTGGTGCGCCAGCTTGTTCAAGGCGCGAGCACGCAGACCTCCTGGTGGTTGATGTAAGAGACCACCGCTGTGTTGTCGGTGTGCCCGGTTGGTACACATGGTGACCTCTCAGGTCTGGGAGGAAGTGCTTCAGAGCACGAAATACAGCTAACATCCCTAGCTGAATGATATACCACCCCTGGTGGTGATAGCCACAGACCTTGGGCCGGGCGCTCGTTCAGCACTGCGCCCCAACCGGTTAGGAATGCATCCGTCGCAAGCGAGATGCGGCGACAAAGAGTTCCTAACACTGGGTCCTGATTCAGAAACCAAGGTTTCCTCCACAAGTCTAAGGCACGACATGATGCTTAATTTTGCGAAGTGGGTTTCCCCTCGGGGAAAACCCCTTGGTCCTCTGCGCTGGGTCCCGAAGCCCTGGGAACGCTGGTGAAGGCTCCCTCCTCAAAGAGAGCCCCCCCGGTAGCTGCAAACAATGCGGGCAATCACTCCCCTCGAGGGCTGACGCCGAGGCGGATCGGCGAACGCATCTCTGGGGATCAAAACCAGGAACGGTCTAAAAAGCTTTGTTCTGTATTGGAAATGCTTAAATCTGCATTCTCGCATGGAGAAACATATTTTCCAGCACTTCTAAGCTTTTTTTGAGTTCCTTTGTTCAGAAAAACTAAATCAACATTTCTGCTCATAAAAGTCAAAAACTAAGCAAATTGTGCATTTTGAGCTCTGAAATGACATTTTCTGTCCAAAACTAGGAACTGTCTAAAAAGCTTTGTTCAGTATTGGAAATGCCTTAAGAAGCATTCTTACTCTGAGAAACACATTTTCCAGCAGTTCTGAGATTGTATTGCGTTTTTTTAGTCAAAACCACTAACAAAGCATTTCTGCTCATGAAAATCAAAAACTAAGCAAATTGTGCATTTTGAGCCCTAATAAAGACATTTTGTGTCCAAAACTAGAAATTGTCTAAAAAGCTTTGTTCTGTATTGGAAATGCCTAAAAAGCATTCTCGCACTGAGAAACACACTTTCCAGCACTTCTGAGCTTGTTTTGAGTTCCTTTAGTCCAAAGCACTAACAAAGCATTTCTGCTCATAAAGCTCAAATACTAAGCAAATTGTGCATTTTGAGCCCTAATAAAGACATTATTTTCCAAAACTAGAAACTGTCTAAAAAGCTTTATTCTGCATTGGAAATGCTTAAAGCTGCATTCTCGCACTGAGAAAACACATTTTCAAGCACTTCTGAGTTTGTTTTGAGTTTCTTTGGTCAGAAACGTCTCAGGATACGAATGTAACCATGGTTCCTCTAGAGAACAAGATGCTGCGTCACAAACGTTTTGGGAACGCCTTCGGCGTGAGCCGTTCTGAACCACGTGTGAAATCTGTCCAATGGAGAGAGCGCGTCATGGGCCATGAGATAGCGTCGCCGACCAGGAAGTATAAAGTCACGCTCTGCGATGCCGCACCAGCCTCTGTAGTGAAGTAAGCGCCGCAGGGGTGCGGGAAGTATGGCATCGGGGCGCAGCGCCTCGTTCCCTAGAGGAACCATGGTTACATTCGTAACCTGAGACGTTCCTCTTCAGGAACTCGAGCTGCGTCACAAACGCTTTGGGAACGAGATGCCCACGCCGCCATAATTCCAAGGCCCTGCCTGAAAAGGGGTCCTCAGACCACCCATCAGAATAAGACAGAGGAGCCAGGAGCGGGCCTCATGTCGAAATTATAGAAAGGGCAAAGTGGAGGGCGTGGACCACCCCGCAGCGTTGCAAATGTCCCCGAGGGGCACACTGCTAAGGTAGGCCATGGAGGCCGCCATATCCCTTGTTGAGTGGGCCTTGAGCCCAGGAGGGCACGTGAGTGCCGAGGCCTCATAGGCCAGGTGGATAGCCTCGACTATCCACCTGCTGAGTTTGCTTAATAGCAGCACAACCCCTATCTGTCGGGCAAAACGGATAAGTAACTGGCCCGACCTCCGCAGAGACACAGTTCTGCACTACATGTCCAGTACTCGCACTGGACGCATTTGCAGTTGGACTTTAGCTGCCTGGAAGGGGTGAGGACAGGAGGCCTGCAGTACGATCGGTTGCGGTGTAACAGAGGGCACTTTAGGTGTATAACCCACTCTTGGGTATGCAAAAACCTTGGCCATGCCTGGGGCAAAGTCCAAGTAAGTAGGGGCCACGGAGAGGGCCTGCAGATCTCCCACCCTCCAAAGAGAGGTGATGGCGAGGAGAAATGCTGTCTTATCCTATAAGACAGGTAAGGGAACCTCTTCGAGGGGCTCGAAGGGTGCCTTACACAGAGCCTCTAACACCACAACCAAATCCCAGGGGGGAACTCTGGTCCGCACTGGAGGTCTCAGCCTCAGCACACCGTGGAGGAATCGTGTAACTAATGGGTGTCTGCCCACTGAGTGGCCTCCAATAGGGTCATGATATGCAGATATGACTGGCACGTAGACCTTAGGGTGGAGTGGTTAACCCGGTGGAGAATGTCGCCTGGAGGAACTCCAGCACTGAACCTACTGGGCAGTTAACTGGGTTCAAGTGGCGGTCTCCACACCAGGAAATGAACGTTCCTCACCTCCTGGCATACACGCTCCTCGTAGAGGGAGCTCTGGATTGGAGGATGGTCTCGACAACCTCAGCTGAAAGACCAGAGGCTATGAGTCGTGCCCCGTCAGGGGCCACACCCACAACTTCAGTAACTCAGGGCGAGGGTGAACTATTGTTCCCTCCGCCTGAGAGAGTAGATCTGGCCTCAGGGGGATCTCCCACGGATGACTGTCTACTAGGCCGATGAGGTCCGTGAACCATACTCGGCCCGGCCAGAACGGGGCTACGAGCAGTAGTCTGATTCCGTCCTGGCGCACTCTCACCAGAACTCCTGGGAGCAGGGCAATCGGAGGAAATGCGTACAGGCGACGTCTTAGCCACGCCTGTGACATGGCATCCAGTCCCAGGGGAGCTGGATGAACTAGAGAGAACCAGAGGGGACATTGTGCATTACCTCGAGAAGCAAAGAGGTCCACCTCTGCCTGGTACAATGCCGACCAGATCTGCTTCACCACATCGGGGTGAAGCATCCATTCCCGCGGCCTCAACCCCTGTCTCGACAGGGTGTCGGCTCCCGTATTGAGATGCCCAGGGATGTAGGTCGCTCTCGGCGAGCAGATTTTGTCCTGGGACCACACAAGGATCTGGTGCGCCAGCTTGTTCAAGGGGCGCGAACACAGACCTCCCTGGTGGTTGATATAAGAGACCACCGCTGTGTTGTCGGTGTGCACAGACCGTGGGCCAGGCGCTCGTTCAGCACTGCGCCCCAACCGGTTAGGAATGCATCTGTCGCAAGCAAGATGCGGCGACAAAGAGCTCCTAACACTGGGCCCTGATTCGGAAACCAAGGTTACTCCATGTAGGCATGACATGATGCTTGATTTTGCGGAGTGGGTTTCCCCTCGGGGAAAGCCCCTTGGTCCTGAGTCGCCACTGTAGGAGTCTCATGTACAGCAGGCCAAAAGGTATCACGTTGGACGCAGCTGCCATCAGCCCCAGCAGTTTTTGATACTGCTTGACAGTGATTAGTTTTTGATACTGCTTGACTTCCTCCTAAGGCCCGAACTGTACGGCGTGACACTTTCCCCTCGGGGAGAACCCCTTGGTCCTGAGCCACCACTGTAGGGGTCTCATGAGCAGCAGGCCAAAAGGTATCACGTTGGACGCAGCTGCCATCAGGCCCAGCAGTCTCTGATGCTGCTTGACAGTGAGTGACTGGCCTTCCCTGACTCTCTTGACTGACATGAGGATCGACTGCACACGAGCAGGAGACAAACGTGCCCACATCGTGGTCGAATCCCGCACCACGCCTAAGTATGTGGTCCTCTGAGCGGGACGCAATACACTCTTAATGGCGTTCAGTCTCAAACCCAACTCCCCCATGTGAGACAGAACAACATCTCGATGTTGAACTGCCATCTGCTCGGATTGAGCTAATATCAAGCAATCGTCAATATAATTGAGTATGCGGATGCCCTGGAGTCTCAATGGAGCCAGGGCTGCATCCATACACTTCGTAGATGTGCGGGGTGAGAGTGCTAGGCCGAACGGAAGTACTCGATATTGGTTTGCTACGCCCCCGAAGCGAACCTCAGAAACTTCCCGTGTTGAGGAAGGATGGATATGTGAAAGTATGCGTCCTTCAGATCTATGTTGACAAACCAGTCCTCGGATCTGATTAGAGTCACCACATGCTTGATTGGTAAGCATTTTGAACTTCAGTCTGTTGACTGAGCGGTTCAAGACCCTCAGATCTATGATAGGAAGCAACCCCCCCGTCCTTCTTCGGAACAATGAGGTAGCGGCTGTAAACCGAACTGAATTCAATAGCTTTTCTCTAATGTTCGTATGACCCATTGAGATACATTTGGCAGAAGTTTCCACGCTGCCAAATAATCTACTAAGGGAATCAGCCCCTCGTAGCTGACCTCTGGTATGTGAGATACGGGTAACTCGGTGGCCTGAAGCGGCTGACCGGCAGGCAGACACCGGGCTAGCTGTAAACGGGACCCCCGCGGGGGTGGCGCGCTCCCTGACCGTGACGCACCCTCGGGTGAATCCGGCTGGGGAAACGTGCTGGAAGCCTCCGCGCTCTGGCACGAGGGCAGAGATAGCGGAGTTACTCCCTGAGGGCCCTGAGGAGGAACGGGTGCCGTCTGACCAGGCGTAACCTGATCCTCCCCAGGAGGGGCAGCCCTCAGAAGCCCTGAACCACTCAGGGCTTCTTGGCCGTGGACTTTCTGTCCAAAAAGGCCCTCAGGTCTTTAGACCCGGAAGTCCCCGGCCCAGAGCGTCGCTTCGCCACCCTTGCTGTTTTTTTTTTTTTTTTTTGGGGGGGGGAACGAGAGGCGACGCTCTGTTTCTGCGCTCGCCTGTACGAGGAGCTGGCACGCGGTGGGGGCATCTCTCGTCCTGATGCCCCCTGAGATCGACCTCTTTCAGCATGTCGGCTTGGTATGCCTGCAACACCGCCATTGTGTGCATGCAAGACCCAGCCAGACCTGCTGCCGCAGTTTTAGCCACCAAAGCCGACGTTGTTCTCAGCGGCTTTGATGGTAAGGTCGGAGCCTTCCAAGACGATGCCATACCGGGGGACAGATAGGTAACAAGAGACTGTTCTACCCGGGGCATCGCCTTATAGCCGCACTCCGCGACTCCCGCCACATTGCTATAATAACTAACAGCGGTGGGGGGGGAAACGCAAGCGGAGTACGGCCCTCGCCAGGACCTCGACAGCTCACTGTGGAGGTCTGGGAAGAACGGAAGGCTCCGTCTTAGAGGTGGCTGCTTCGCTCTCAGAAATCTCTCCTCTAATTTAGACTTCTGAGGCTCAGCAAATTGCTCGTCGGGCCAATCGATATTAAGTCTAGCTACCTCACGAGTAACCACCTCCAAGAGCTCCTCATACTGGGGCGTGTGCAATGGCGCATCGTCCACCACATCAACATCAACCTCCTCGGAGGAAGAGTGAGTGCGAGTGGACATCTCCCCCGTGGCCGAAGAAGCCGAAGTTCGGGCTTCGGACACACGGGATCGAGCGCCCGATCTGGCGGATTCCGACGGAAAAAAGGTCGAGCCCGTCTCCGTCTCCTCCGCCAGATCGAGTTGCGATCCCCAGCCGTGCGTTCGCCGCTCCGCCTCGGCGGCAGCGGGTCCCGCACCTCTGGGAACGCAGGTGAAGGCTCCCTCCTTGAAGAGAGCCCTCCAGGAGCGGAGTGTTCGCAGTGCTCCGCTCCCAGGCACGCCACGCACAAGCTGTGTGTGTCCCCACCTGTGATATAACGAGGGCAGGGATCAGCACACCGCTTGAAACATGACGGATCACCCTTTTTTAGACAAACAAAATAACACGTAGCGCTTACTGAACAGCAGAAAGCTGGTGCCGGCATCGCAGAGCGTGACTTTATACTTCCTGGTCGGCGACGTCATCTCGTCCATGACGTCGCTCCTCTCCATTGGACAGATTTCACACGTGGTTCAGAACGGCTCATGCCGAAGGCGCTCCCAAAGCGTTTGTGACACAGCTTGAGTTCCTGAAGAGGAACACTAGTTCAGCATTTCTGCTCATGCAAGTCAAAAACTAAGCAAATTGTGCATTTTGAGCTCTGAAATGACATTTTGTGTGCAAAACCAGGAACGGCCTAAAAAGCTTTGTTCTTTATTGTAAATGCCTAAAAAAGCATTCTCGCACTGAGAGACAAGTGTTCCAGCACTTCTGGGCTTGTTTTGAGTTTTTTTAGTCAAAAACACTAACAAAGCATTTCTACTTTGGGAGGACAGAAGGCCTGCACATAAAAAGTAATTTTAGAGCTCAAAATACACAATTTGCTCATTTTTTTGGCTTCCAGGAGCAGAAATTATGTTTTTAGTCATTCTGAGCAAATTGACTCAAAACAAGCTTTAAAGTGCTGAAAAATGCGTTTCTCAGTGAGAAAACGCTATTTCATGCATTCTAGAAGCAAAATGAGCCTTTTAAGTGTGTTTATAGTTTTGGACACAAAAACCCATTTTAGAGCTCAAAATACACATTTTTCTAATTTTTTGGCTTGTAGGAGCAGAAATTATGTTTTTAGTAATGCTGAGCAAATTGACTTAAAACAAGCTTTAAAGTGCTGAAAAATGCGTTTCTCGGTGAGAAACCGCTATTTCATGCATTCTCAAAGCAAAATGAGCATTATAAGTTTGTTCATAGCTTTAGCCATAGAACGTCATTTTAGAGCTCAAAATACACAATTTCCTTAGTTTTTGGCTTCGAGGAGCAGAATTATGTTTTTAGTCATTCTGAGCAAATTGACTCAAAACAAGCTTTAAAGTGCTGAAAAATGTGTTTCTCAGTGAGAAAACGCTATTTCATGCATTCTAGAAGCAAAATGAGCCTTTTAAGTGTGTTTATAGTTTTGGACACAAAAACCCATTTTAGAGCTCAAAATACACATTTTTCTAATTTTTTGGCTTGTAGGAGCAGAAATTATGTTTTTAGTAATGCTGAGCAAATTGACTTAAAACAAGCTTTAAAGTGCTGAAAAATGCGTTTCTCGGTGAGAAACCGCTATTTCATGCATTCTCAAAGCAAAATGAGCCTTATAAGTTTGTTCATAGCTTTAGCCATAGAACGTCATTTTAGAGCTCAAAATACACAATTTCCTTAGTTTTTGGCTTCGAGGAGCAGAATTATGTTTTTAGTCATTTTGAGCAAATTGACTCAAAACAAGCTTTCAAGTGCTCAAAAATGCGTTTCTCATTGAGAAAGCGCTATTTCTTGCATTCTCAAAGCAGAATGAGCCTTATAAGTGTGTTTATAGTTTTAGACACAAAAATTCATTTTAGAGCTCAAAATGCACATTTTGCTTATTTTTGGCATCTGGGAGCAGAAATTGTGTTTTTAGTCATTCTGAGCAAATTGACTCAGAACAAGCTTTCAAGTGCTCAAAAATGCGTTTCTCAGCGAAAAAATGCTATTTCATGCATTCTCAAAGCAGAATGAGCCTTATAAGTGTGTTTATAGATTTGGACACAAAAACTCATTTTAGAGCTCAAAATACACATTTTGCTTATTTTTTGGTTTCTAGGAGCAGGAATCATGTTTTTAGTCATTCTGAGCAAATTGACTCAAAACAAACTTTCAAGCGCTCAAAAATCAATTTCTCATTGAGAAAACGCTATTTCTTGCATTCTCAAAGCAGAATGAGCCTTATAAGTGTGTTTATAGTTTTAGACACAAAAACTCATTTTAGAGCTCAAAATGCACATTTTGCTTATTTTTTGGTTTCTAGGAACAGAAATTATGTTTTTAGTCATTCTGAGTAAATTGACTCAAAACAAGCTTTAAAGTGCTGAAAATGCGTTTCTCAGTGAGAAAACGCTATTTCATGCATTCTCAATGCAGAATGAGCCTTATAATTATGTTCATAGATTTGGACACAAAAACTCATTTTAAAGCTCAAAATACACATTTTGCTTATTTTTTGATTTCTAGGAGCAGAAATCATGTTTTTAGTCATTTTGAGCAATTTGAATCAAAAAAGCTTTCAAGTGCTCAAAACTGCGTTTTTCAGTGAGAAAACGCTATTTCATGCATTCTCAAAGCAGAATAAGTTTTTTAAGTTTGTTCATAGCTTTAGTCATAAAACGTCATTTTAGAGCTCAAAATACACAATGTCCTTAGTTTTTGGCTTCGAGGAGCAGAATTATGTTTTTAGTCATTTTGAGCAAATTGACTCAAAACAAGCTTTCAAGTATTCAAACATGCGTTTCTCAGTGTGAAAAAGCTATTTCATGCATTCTCAATGCACAATGAGCCTTATGAGTGTGTTTATAGTTTTGGACACAAAAACTCATTTTAGAGCTCAAAATACACATTTTCCTTATTTTTTGGTTTCTTGGAGCAGAAATTATGTTTTTAGTCATTCTGAGCAAATTGACTCAAAACAAGCTTTCACATGCTGAAAAATGCGTTTCTCGGGGCGAAAACGCTATTTCATGCATTCTCAAAGTAGAATGAGCCTTATGAGTGAGTTCATAGATTTGGACACAAAAACTCATTTTAGAGCTCAAAATACACATTTTGCTTATTTTTTGGTTTCTAGGAGCAGAAATCATGTTTTTAGTCATTTTGAGCAATTTGACTCAAAACAAGCTTTCAAGTGCTCAAAAATGCGTTTCTCAGTGAGAAAACGCTATTTCATGCATTCTCAAAGAAGAATAAGTTTTTTAAGTGTGTTTATAGTTTTGGACACAAAAACTGATTTTAGAGCTCAAAATACACATTTTGCTTGTTTTTTGGTTTCTAGGAGCAGAAATCATCTTTTTAGTCATTCTTAGCAAATTGACTCAAAACAAGCTTTCAAGTGCTCAAAAATGCGTTTCTCAGTGAGAAAACGCTATTTCATGCATTCTCAATGCACAATGAGCCTTATAAGTGTGTTTATAGATTTGAACACAAAAAGTCATTTTAAAGCTCAAAATACACATTTTGCTTATTTTTTGATTTCTAGAAGCAGAAATTATGTTTTTAGTCATTCTGAGCAAATTGACTCAAAACAAGCTTTAAAGTGCTGAAAAATGCGTTTCTCAGCGAAAAAACGCTATTTCATGCATTCTCAAAGCAGAATGAGCCTTATAAGTCTGTTTATAGTTTTAGACACAAAAACTCATTTTAGAGCTCAAAATGCACATTTTGCTTATTTTTTGGCATCTTGGAGCAGAAATTGTGTTTTTAGTCATTTTGAGCAAATTGACTCAAAACAAACTTTCAAGCGCTCAAAAATGCGTTTCTCTTATAAAGCCCATAGGATTTCTAAGCACCACCTATGCAAATCTAGAGCACAGGGAGGGCTTGCCTTGCCTAATTTTCTCTATTATATTATTGGGCTGCGAACCTCAGGGCCTTGATCTCTTGGATAGATTTTTCTTCAACAAGGGATAACTGGTTGTTATTAGAACAGGAGGAATGTCTACCATATTCTATTAATGCGATACTTCTATCACCTAAAAGCATTTCAAGTTCACTCTACAATCATAGTCCTGTTATACATAACTCAATTTGAATTTGGAAGCAGTTAAAAACACATTTCGATTTCACCCAAATGTCATTTTTGCTATCAATTGCAGCTAACCCCTCTTTCTGTCCTTCGCTTCTAGACAGTGCATTTGAAGTTTGGAAAAATGCTGGGTTACAAAGTATAGGGGACTTATATTTCAATGGTAAATTTGCCTCCTTTCAACAGTTGTCCGAGCATTATAATATTCCATCTAATAATTTCTTCAGGTACCTCCAAATAAGAGACTTTGTGAAGTCTAACATCCCTAATTATGTTACAGCAGCACCCATGTGTTTAGACACATTTCTGGGAAATATTATTAGAAATGGTAGCTCAATTTCTTTGATTTACAGGGGTTTAGAACAGCTTAAACAGTCTCCTATGGAGAATATTAAACATGCATGGGAAGAAGAACTTGGACAAGAAATTCCAAATGAAATTTGGGAAGAAAGTCTTAAAGTGGTCCACGGATGTTCTATCAATGCAAGACATTGTCTCATTCAATTTAAGGTGCTCCATAGGCTTCACTACTCCAAGTCTAAACTGCATCAGATATTTCCGGACGTGTCTCCACTGTGTGATAAATGTAACAGTTTAATCTCCAACCTGTCTCATAGTTTTGTTTTATGTTTCAAATTACAGAATTTTTGGTGCAAAATATTTCAAGTCTTTTCAGAGACATTAAACATTTCTATTGACGTTGACCCAATATTAATTATATTTGGTGTTTCCGAAGTATTTTTCCAACTCACACGAGTACAACAACAGTTTGTTGCATATGGTCTAATTTCTGCTAAAAAACTTATCCTTTTGTTTTGGAAAAAAAAAGAAGTTCCTACTGTTAAATTATGGCTGGCAGAGCTGACAGGTACACTACACCTGGAGAGAATCCGGTATATCCTACAGGACAAGATTTTGTTGTTCGAGAAAATTTGGTCTCCCTTTATTTTCTTCCTACAAAAGTGTGATTGAGGTCTTATATATCCCGTCAGTACCTGCATTTACCACTAGATAGCACTTGGGGTTGGTGGGGTAGGGGAAGTAGTACTTATTGTCTTTTACTGTTAATATTGTTTCTATGGTATGTCTGTCTTTATATTTTGTATGTGTGTGTTAAAAATGTAATTACAAGAGAACGTTCATTGTACATTTGACCAATAAAAATATTTTAAACTGAAAAATGCGTTTCTCAGTGAGAAAACGCTATTTCATGCATTCTCAAAGCAGAATGAGCCTTATAAGTTTGTTCATAGCTTTAGCCATAAAACGTCATTTTAGAGCTCAAAATACACAATTTCCTTAGTTTTTGGCTTCGAGGAGCAGAATTATGTTTTTAGTCATTTTGAGCAAATTGACTCAAAACAAGGTTTCAAGTGCTCAAGAATGCGTTTCTCAGTGTGAAAACGCTATTTCATGCATTCTAGAAGCAAAATAGGACTTTTAAGTGTGTCTATAGTTTTGGACAGAAAAACTCATTTTAGAGCTCAAAATACACATTTTCCTCATTTTTTGGCATCTGGGAGCAGAAATTGTGTTTTTAGTCATTCTGAGCAAATTGACTCAAAACAAGCTTTCACGTGCTCAAAAATGCGTTTCTCAGTGTGAAAAAGCTATTTCATGCATTCTCAATGCACAATGAGCCTTATGAGTGTGTTTATAGTTTTGTACACAAAAACTCATTTTAGAGCTCAAAATACACATTTTGCTTATTTTTTGGTTTCTAAGAGCAGAAATCATGTTTTTAGTCATTTTGAGCAATTTGACTCAAAACAAGCTTTCAAGTGCTCAAAAATGCGTTTCTCAGTGAGAAAACGCTATTTCATGCATTCTCAATGCACAATGAGCCTTATAAGTTTTTTATAGTTTTGGACACAAAAACTCATTTTAGAGCTCAAAATACACATTTTGCTTATTTTTTGCATCTGTGCATAAATTGTGCATTTTGAGCTCTAAAATGACATTTTGTGTCCAAAACCAGAAACGGTCTAAAAGCTTTGCTTTTTAGGCATTTCAATACAGAACATTCTCGTACTGAGAAACACACTTTCCAGCACTTCTGAGCTTGTTTTGAGTCCCTTTAGTCAGAAGCAATAACAAAGTATTTCTGCTCATACAACTCAAATACTAAGCAAATTGTGCATTTTGAGCCCTAATAAAGACATTTTGTGTCCAAAATTAGAAGCTGTCTAAAAGCTTTGTTCTGTATTGACAATTCTTAAAACAGCATTCTCGTACTGAGAAACACATTTTCCATCACTTCTAAGCTTGTTTTGAGTTTCTTTGGTCAGAAACACTAATTCAGCATTTCTGCTCATGGCAGTCAAAAATAAGCAAATTGTGCATTTTGAGCTCTGAAATGACATTTTGTGTCCAAAACTAGAAACTGTCTAAAAAGCTTTGTTCGGTATTGGAAATGCCTAAAAAAGTATTCTCGCACTGAGAAACGCACTTTCCAGGACTTCTGAGCTTGTTTTGTGTTCCTTTAGTCAAAAGCACTAACAAAGCATTTCTGCTCATAAAACTCAAATACTAAGCAAATTGTGCATTTTGAGCTCTGAAATGACATTTTGTGTCCCAAACTAGAAAATGTCTAAAAAGCGGTGTTCTGTATTGGAAATTCTTAAAACAGCATTCTCGTACTGAGAAACACATTTTCCATCACTTCTAAGCTTGTTTTGAGTTTCTTTGGTCAGAAACACTAATTCAGCATTTCGGCTCATGGAAGTCAAAAATAAGCAAATTGTGCATTTTGAGCTCTGAAATTACATTTTGTGTCCAAAACTAGAAACTGTCTGAAAAGCTTTGTTCTGTATTGGAAATGCTTAAAACTGTATTCTCTCACTGAGAAACTCATTTTCCAGCACTTCTAAGCTTGTTTTAATTTCCTTTGGTCAGAAATACTAATTAAACATATCTGCGCATAAAAATAAAAAAACAAAGCAAATTGTGCATTTTGAGCTCTGAAATGACATTTTGTGTGCAAAACTAGAAACTGTCTAAAAGCTTTGTTCTGTATTGGAAATGCTCAAAAAGCGCTCTCGCACTGAGAAACACACTTTCCAGCACTTCTGAGCTTGTTTTGAGTTCCTTTAGTCAAAAGCACTTAACAAAGCATTTCTACTCATAAACCTCAAATACTAAGCAAATTGTGCATTTTGAGCCCTAATAAAGACATTTTGTGTCAAAAACTAGAAACTGTCTAAAAGCTTTGTTCTGTATTGGAAATGCTTAAAACTGCATTCTCGCACTGAGGAACACATTTTCCAGCACTTCTGAATTTGTTTTGAGTTTTTTTGGTCAGAAACACTAATTCAGCATTTCGGCTCATGGAAGTCAAAAACTAAGCAAATTGTACATTTTGAGCTCTGAAATGACATTCTGTGTCCAAAACCAGAAACGGTCTAAAAAGCTTTGTTCTGTATTGTAAATGCTTAAATCTGCATTCTCGCACTGAGAAGCACATTTCACAGCACTTCTACGCTAATTTTGAGTTCTTTTCACATAAACAATAATTCAACATTTCTTTAAGCAAATTCATTAAGCAAATTGTGCATTTTGAGCCCTAAAAAGATATTATTTTCCAAAACTAGAAACTGTCTAAAAACCTTTGTTCTGCATTGGAAATGCTTAAAACTGCATTCTCGCACGGAGAAACACATTTCCAAGCACTTCTAAGCTTGTTTTGAGTTCCTTTGTTCAGAAAAACTAAATCAACATTTCTGCTCATAAAAGTCAAAAACGTCTCAGGTTACAACTGTAACCATGGTTCCTCTAGGAACGAGGACGCTGCGTCACAAACGCTTTGGGAACGCCTTCAGCATGAGCCGCTCTGAACCACGTGTGAAATCTGTCCAATGGAGGGGAGCGACGTCATGGACGAGATGACGTCACCGACCAGGAAGTATAAAGTCACGCTCTGCGAAGCCGGCGCCAGCCTCTGTAGTGAAGTGTTACGCGGCAGGGGTGCGGGAAGTATGACATCGACGCAGCGCCTCGCTCCTAGAGGAACCATGGTTACAGTTGTAACCTGAGACGTTCCTCTTCAGGAACTCGAGCTGCGCCACAAACGCTTTGGGAACGATGATGCTCACGCCGCCATAATTACAAGGCCCTGCCTGAAAAGAGGTCCTCAGACCACCCATCAGGATAAGACAGAGGAGCCAGGAGCGGGCCTCATGTCGAAATTATAGAAAGGGCAAAAGTGGAGGGCATGGACCACCCCGCAGCGTTGCAAATGTCCCCGAGGGGCACACTGCTAAGATAGGCCATGGAGGCCGCCATATCCCTTGTTAAGTGGGCTCTGACCCCAAGAGGGCACGGGAGTGTCGAGGCCTCATAGGTCTGGAAGGGGAGGACAGAAGGCCTGCAGTACGATTGGTTGCGGTGTAACAGAGGGCACTTTAGGTGTATAACCCACTCTTGTGTATGCAAAAGCCTTGGCCATGCCTGAGGCAAAGTCCAAGACGGAGAGGGCCTGCAGATCTCCCATCCTCCAAAGAGAGGTGATGGCGAGGAGAAATGCTGTCTTATAGGATAAGACAGGTAAGGAACCTCTTCGAGGGGCTCAAAGGAGCCTTATACAGAGCCTCTAACACCACAACCAAATCCCAGGGGGGAACTCTGGTCCGCACTGGAGGTCTCAGCCTCAGTACACCGTGGAGGAATCGTGTAACTAATGGGTGTCTGCCCACTGAGTGGCCACCAATAGGGTCATGATATGCAGATATGACTGGCAGGTAGACCTTTAGGGTGGAGTGGTGGAGAATGTCGCCTGGAGGAACTCCAGCACTGAGCCTACTGGGCAGTTAACTGAGTTTAAGTGGCGGTCTCCACACCAGGAAGTGAACATTTCCCACCTCCTGACATACACGCTCCTCGTAGAGGGGAGCTCTGGTTTGGTGGATGGTCTCAACAACCTCAGCTGAAAGACCAGAAGCTATGAGTTGTGCCCCCTCAGGGCCACACCCACAGCTTCAATAACTCCGGGCGAGGGTGAACTATTGTTCCCCCCGCCTGAGAGAATAGCTCCGGCCTCAGGGGGGGGTTCCCCCGGCTGACCGTATACTAGGCCGATCAGGTCCGCAAACCCTACTCGGCCCGGCCAGAACGGTGCTACTAGCAGTAGTCTGATTCCGTCCCAGCGCACTCTCGCCAGAACTCCTGGGAGCCGGGCAATCAGGGGAAATGCTTACAGGCGAAGCCTTTTTTTTTTTAGGCACGCCTGTGACATAGCATCCAGTTCCAGGGAGCTGGATGAACTAGAGAGAACCAGAGGGGACATTGTGCATTCCATCGAGAAGCAAAAAGGTCTCCTCCGCCTGGTAACATCTCAACCAGATCTGCTTCACCACCTCGGGGTGAAGCATCCATTCCCCGGCCTCGACTCCCTGTCTCGACAGGGTGTCGGCTCCCATATTAAGATGCCCAGGAATGTAAGTCGCTCTCAGCGAGCGGATCTTGTCCTGGGGCCACACAAGGATCTGGTGCGCCAGCTTGTTCAAGGGGCGCGAACGCAGACCTCCCTGGTGGTTGATGTAAGAGACCACCGCTGTGTTGTCGGTGTGCCCGGGTGGTACACATGGTGACCTCTCAGGTCTGGGAGGAAGTGCTTCAGAGCACGAAATACAGCTAACATCCCTAGCTGAATGATATACCACCTCTGGTGGTGATAGCCACAGACCGTGGGCCGGATGCGGGATTTGCGGCGACAAAGAGTTCCTAACACTGGGCCCTGATTCAGAAACCAAGGTTTCCTCCACAAGTCTAAGGCACGACATGATGCTTGATTTTGCGAAGTGGGTTTCCCCTCGGGGAAAACCCCTTGGTCCTCTGCGCTGGGTCCCGAACCCCTGGGAACGCTGGTGAAGGCTCCCTCCTCAAAGAGAGCCCCCCCGGTAGCTGCAAACAATGCGGGCAATCACTCCCCTCGAGGGCTGACGCCGAGGCGGATCGGCGAACGCATCTCTGGGGATCAAAACCAGGAAAGGTCTAAAAAGCTTTGTTCTGTATTGCAAATGCTTAAATCTGCATTCTCGCATGGAGAAACATATTTTCCAGCACTTCTAAGCTTTTTTTGAGTTCCTTTGTTCAGAAAAACTAAATCAACATTTCTGCTCATAAAAGTCAAAAACTAAGCAAATTGTGCATTTTGAGCTCTGAAATGACATTTTCTGTCCAAAACTAGGAACTGTCTAAAAAGCTTTGTTCAGTATTGGAAATGCCTTAAGAAGCATTCTTACTCTGAGAAACACATTTTCCAGGAGTTCTGAGATTGTATTGCGTTTTTTTAGTCAAAACCACTAACAAAGCATTTCTGCTCATGAAAATCAAAAACTAAGCAAATTGTGCATTTGAGCCCTAATAAAGATATTTTGTGTCCAAAACTAGAAAATTGTCTAAAAGCTTTGTTCTGTATTGGAAATGCCTAAAAAGCATTCTCACGCACTGAGAAACACACTTTGTTTCCTTTAGTCCAAAGCACTAACAAAGCATTTCTGCTCATAAAGCTCAAATACTAAGCAAATTGTGCATTTTGAGCCCTAATGAAGACATTATTTTCCAAAACTAGAAACTGTCTGAAAAGCTTTATTCTGCATTGGAAATGCTTAAAGCTGCATTCTCACACTGAGAAAACACATTTTCAAGCACTTCTGAGTTTGTTTTGAGTTTCTTTGGTCAGAAACGTCTCAGGTTACGAATGTAACCATGGTTCCTCTAGGAGCGAGGCGACGCTGCGTCACAAACGCTTTGGGAACGCCTTCGGCGTGAGCCGTTCTGAACCACGTGTGAAATCTGTCCAATGGAGAGGAGCGACGTCATGGACGAGATGACGTCGCCGACCAGGAAGTATAAAGTCACGCTCTGCGATGCCGGCACCAGCCTCTGTAGTGAAGTAAGCGCCGGCAGGGGTGCGGGAAGTATGGCATCGGGACGCAGCGTCTCGTTCCCTAGAGGAACCATGGTTACATTCGTAACCTGAGACGTTCCTCTTCAGGAACTCGAGCTGCGTCACAAACGCTTTGGGAACGAGATGCCCACGCCGCCATAATTCCAAGGCCCTGCCTGAAAAGGGGTCCTCAGACCACCCATCAGAATAAGACAGAGGAGCCAGGAGCGGGCCTCATGTCGAAATTATAGAAAGGGCAAGTGGAGGGCGTGGACCACCCCGCAGCGTTGCAAATGTCCCCGAGGGGCACACTGCTAAGGTAGGCCATGGAGGCCGCCATATCCCTTGTTGAATGGGCCTTGAGCCCAGGAGGGCACGTGAGTGCCGAGGCCTCATAGGCCAGGTGGATAGCCTCGACTATCCACCTGCTGAAGTTTGCTTAATAGCAGCACAACCCCTATCTGTCGGGCCAAACGGATAAGTAACTGGCCCGACCTCCACAGAGACACACAGTTCTGCACTACATGTCCAGTACTCGCACTGGACGCATTTGCAGTTGGACTTTAGCTGCCTGGAAGGGGTGAGGACAGGAGGCCTGCAGTACGATCGGTTGCGGTGTAACAGAGGGCACTTTAGGTGTATAACCCACTCTTGGGTATGCAAAAAAAACCTTGGCCATGCCTGGGGCAAAGTCCAAGTAAGTAGGGTCCACGGAGAGGGCCTGCAGATCTCCCACCCTCCAAAGAGAGGTGATGGCGAGGAGAAATGCTGTCTTATCCTATAAGACAGGTAAGGGAACCTCTTCGAGGGGCTCGAAGGGTGCCTTAACACAGAGCCTCTAACACCACAACCAAATCCCAGGGGGGAACTCTGGTCCGCACTGGAGGTCTCAGCCTCAGCACACCGTGGAGGAATCGTGTAACTAATGGGTGTCTGCCCACTGAGTGGCCACCAATAGGGTCATGATATGCAGATATGACTGGCACGTAGACCTTAGGGTGGAGTGGTTGACCCGGTGGAGAATGTCGCCTGGAGGAACTCCAGCACTGAACCTACTGGGCAGTTAACTGGGTTCAAGTGGCAGTCTCCACACCAGGAAGTGAACATTCCTCACCTCCTGGCATACACGCTCCTCGTAGAGGGAGCTCTGGATTGGAGGATGGTCTCGACAACCTCAGCTGAAAGACCAGAGGCTATGAGTCGCACCCGACAGGCCACACCCCACAACTTCAGTAACTCCGGGCGAGGGTGAACTAATGTTCCCTCCGCCTGAGAGAGTAGATCTGGCCTCAGGGGGATCTCCCACGGATGACCGTCTACTAGGCCGATGAGGTCCGTGAACCATACTCGGCCCGGCCAGAACGGGGCTACGAGCAGTAGTCTGATTCCGTCCTGGCGCACTCTCACCAGAACTCCTGGGAGCAGGGCAATCAGAGGAAATGCGTACAGGCGACGTCTTAGCCACGCCTGTGACATGGCATCCAGTCCCAGGGGAGCTGGATGAACTAGAGAGAACCAGAGGGGACATTGTGCATTCCCTCGAGAAGCAAAGAGGTCCAACTCTGCCTGGTACAATGCCGACCAGATCTGCTTCACCACATCGGGGTGAAGCATCCATTCCCCCGGCCTCAACCCCTGTCTCGACAGGGTGTCGGCTCCCGTATTGAGATGCCCAGGGATGTAGGTCGCTCTCGGCGAGCAGATTTTGTCCTGGGACCACACAAGGATCTGGTGCGCCAGCTTGTTCAAGGGGCGCGAACACAGACCTCCCTGGTGGTTGATATAAGAGACCACCGCTGTGTTGTCGGTGTGCACCAACACATGGTGACCTCTCCGGTCTGGGAGGAGGTGCTTCAAAGCACGAAATACAGCTAACATCCCTAGCTGCATGATATACCACCCCTGGTGGTGATAGCCACAGACCGTGGGCCGGGCGCTCGTTCAGCACTGCGCCCCAACCGGTTAGGAATGCATCTGTCGCAAGCAAGATGCGGCGACAAAGAGCTCCTAACCTGGGCCCTGATTCGGAAACCAAGGTTACTCCATGTAGGCATGACATGATGCTTGATTTTGCGGAGTGGGTTTCCCCTCGGGGAAAGCCCCTTGGTCCTGAGTCGCCACTGTAGGAGTCTCATGTACAGCAGGCCAAAAGGTATCACGTTGGACGCAGCTGCCATCAGCCCCAGCAGTTTTTGATACTGCTTGACAGTGATTGCCTCCCTGACTCTCTCGACTGACGTGAGGATCGACTGCACACGAGCAGGAGATAATTGTGCCCGCATCGTGGTCGAATCCCATACCACGCCTGGGTATATGGCCCTCTGATCGGGACGCAATACCTCTTCTTGGCGTTCAGTCTCAAACCCCACTCCCCCATGTGGGACAGAACAACATCTCGATGTTGAACTGCCATCTGCTCTGATTGAGCTAATATCAACCAATCGTCGATATAGTTGAGTATACGGATGCGCTGGAGTCGCAGTGGAGCCAGAGCTGCATTCATACACTTTCGTAATTGTGCGGGGTGAGAACTTTTAACCACACACTGATCTGGTGCGCCAGCTTGTTCAAGGGGCGCGAACACAGTCCTCCCAGGTGGTTGATGTAAGAGACCACTGCTGTGTTGTTGGTGTGCACCAACACATGGTGACCTCTCAGAGCACGAAATACAGCTAACATCTGTCGCAGATTGATATGCCACCTCTGGTGGTGATCGCTCCACAGACCGTGGGCCGGGCGCCCGTGAACACTGCGCCCCAACCGGTTAGGGATGCATCTGTCGCAAGGGAAGTCCGCGACATAGAGCTCCTAACCTTGGGCCCTGATTCAGGAACCAAGGCTTCCTCCACAAGTCTAAGCCGGAACTGCATGGCGTGACACTTTGATTTTGCGGGAGTGGGTTTCCCTCGGGAGAACCCCTGGTCCTGAGCCACCACTGTAGGGGTCTCATGTACAGCAGGCCAACGGGTATCACGTTGGACACAGCTGCCATTAGGCCCAGCAGTCTCTGATACTGCTTGACAGTGAATGACTGGCCTTCCCTGACTCTCTCGACTGACATGAGGATCGACTGCACACGAGCAGGAGACAAACATGCCCACATCGTGGTCGAGTCCCGCACCACGCCTAGGTATATGGTCCTCTGAGCGGGACGCAATACACTCTTGTTGGCGTTCAGTCTCAAACCCAACTCCCCCATGTGAGACAGAACAACATCCCGATGCTGAACTGCCATCTGCTCGGATTGAGCTAATATCGAGCAATCGTCGATATAATTAAGTATGCGGATGCCCTGGAATCTCAATGGAGCCAGAGCTGCATCCATATACTCCATACATGTGCGGGGTGAGAGTGCTAGGCCGAACGGAAGTACTCGATATTGGTTTGCTACGCCCGGAAAGCGAACCTCAGAAACTTCCATATATGAAAGTATGCGTCCTCCAGATCTATGTTGACAAACCAGTCCTCGGATCTGATTTGAGTCACCATATGCTTGATGGTAAGCATTTTGAACTTCAGTCTGTGACTGAGCGGTTCAAGACCCTTAGATCTAAGATAGGACGCCACCCGTCCTTCTTCGGAACAATGAGGTAGCTGTAAAACCGAACTGAATTCGATAGCCTTCCTCTATCATTTGTATGACCCCTGAGATACATTTGGCAGAAGTTTCCACGCTGCTAAATAATCTACTAAGGGAATCAGCCTCTCGAAGCTGACCTCTGGTATATGAGATACGGGTGACTCGGTGGCCTGAAGCGGCTGACCGGCAGGCAGACACCGGGCTAGGTGTAAACGGGACCCCCGCAGGGGTAGCGCGCTCCCTGGCCGTGATGCACCCTCGGGTGGATCCAGCTGGGGAAACGTGTTGGAAGCCTCCGCGCTCTGGCACGAGGGCAGAGATAGCGGAGTTACTCCCTGAGGGCACTGAGGAGGAACGGGGCCGCCTAACCAGGCATAACCTGATCCTCCCCAGGAGGGGCAGCCCTCAGAAGCCCTGGAGCACTCATCTCAGGGCTTCTTGGCCGCGGACTTCCTGTCCAGAAAGGCCCTCAGGTCTTTAGACCTGGAAGTCCCCGGCCCAGAGCGTCGCTTCGCCCCCTGCTGTTTTTTAGGGGGGGGAACGAGAGGCGACGCTCTGTTTCTGCGCTCGCCTGTATGAGGAGCTGGCACGCGGTGGGGCATCTCTCGTCCTGATGCCCCCTGAGATCGACGTGGGAGGACGCTTTTGAACGCCGCCGCCTGTTTACGGGCCTCCTGGTGCCTATCGACGACCTCGTTGACAGAGTCGCCGAATAGGCCAGAAGGCTGCAGGGGGGCGTCCAATAGGCAGACCCTGTCCCGCACTTTTATATCGGACAGGGTCAGCCAGAGATGCCTCTCAGCGGCCACAAGGGATGACATAGACCGCCCCAAAGCACGTGCAGTCTCCCTTGTGACGCGGAGGCAGAGGTCAGCAGTCCGACGCAGTTCTGCGATGTCATCGGCCCTGACCCCCTCTCCCTCATCGACCTCTTTCAGCAGGTCGGCTTGGTATGCCTGCAACACCGCCATTGTGTGCATGCAAGACCCAGCCAGACCTGCTGCCGCGTACCCCTTAGCCACCAAAGCCGACGTTGTTCTCAGCGGCTTCGATGGTAAGGTCGGAGCCTTCAAAGACGATGCCAAACCGGGGGACAGATAGGTAGCAAGCGACTGTTCTACCCGGGGCATCGCCTTATAGCCGCACTCCGCGACTCCCGCCACATTGCTATAACAACTAACAGCGGTGGGGGGAAAAACGCGAGCGGAGTACGGCCTTCCCCAGGACCTCGACAGCTCACTGTGGAGGTCTGGGAAGAACGGAAGGCTCCGTCTTGGAGGTGGCTGCTTCGCTCTCAGAAATCTATCCTCTAACTTAGACTTCTGAGGCTGAGCACTTTGCTCGTCGGGCCAATAGATATTAAATCTAGCTACCGCACGAGTAACCACCTCCAAGAGCTCCTCATACTGGGGCGTGCGCAATGGCGCATCGTCCACCACGTCAACATCAACCTCCTCGGAGGAAGAGTGAACGCGAGTGGACGCCTCCCCGTGGCCGGCGAAGCCGGGTTCGGGCTTCGACACACGGATCGAGCGCCCGATCTGGCGGATTCTGACGGAGAAAAGGACGAGCCCGCCTCCATCTCCTCCGCCAGATCGAAGTTGCGATCCCCAGCCGCGCGTTCGCCGCTCCGCCGGGCGGCAGCGGCTCCCGCACCTCTGGGAACGCCGGTGAAGGCTCCTCCTTGAAAGAGCCCTCCGGGAGCGGGAGTGTTCGCAGTGGTAGCTGCGAACAATGTGGGCAATCAGTCCCCTCGAGGGCTGACGCCGCGTGCTCCGCTCCCAGGCACGCCACGCACAAGCTGTGTGTGTCCCCACTCGTGATATAACGAGGGCAGGGATCAGCACACCGCTTGAAACGTGACGGATCACCCTTTTTAAATTTCCTCTCAGCCCCTGAATATCAGCCATAATACAATATTTAAGCTGGACAAACAGACAGCAAATAGACAATACAAAATAACACGTAGCGCTTACTGAACAGCAGAAAGCTGGTGCCGGCATCGCAGAGCGTGACTTTATACTTCCTGGTCGGCGACGTCATCTCGTCCATGACGTCGCTCCTCTCCATTGGACAGATTTCACACGTGGTTCAGAACGGCTCACGCCGAAGGTGTTCCCAAAGCGTTTGTGACGCAGCTCGAGTTCCTGAAGAGGAACACTAGTTCAGCATTTCTGCTCATGCAAGTCAAAAACTAAGCAAATTGTGCATTTTGAGCTCTGAAATGACATTTTGTGTGCAAAACCAGGAACGGCCTAAAAGCTTTGTTCTTTATTGTAAATGCCTAAAAAAGCATTCTCGCACTGAGAGACAAGTGTTCCAGCACTTCTGGGCTTGTTTTGAGTTTTTTTAGTCAAAAACACTAACAAAGAATTTCTACTTTGGGAGGACAGAAGGCCTGTACATAAAAAGTAATTTTAGATCTCAAAATACACATTTTGCTTATTTTTTGGCTTCCAGGAGCAGAAATTATGTTTTTAGTCATTCTGAGCAAATTGACTCAAAACAAGCTTTAAAGTGCTGAAAAATGCGTTTCTCAGTGAGAAAACGCTATTTCATGCATTCTCAAAGCAGAATGAGCCTTATAAGTATGTTTATAGATTTGGACACAAAAAGTCATTTTAAAGCTCAAAATACACATTTTGCTTATTTTTTGATTTCTAGGAGCAGAAATCATGTTTTTAGTCATTCTGAGCAAATTGACTCAAAACAGGCTTTAAAGTGCTGAAAAATGCGTTTCTCGGGACGAAAACGCTATTTCATGCATTCTCAAAGTAGAATGAGCCTTATAAGTGTGTTCATAGTTTTGGACACAAAAACTCATTTTAGAGCTCAAAATACACATTTTGCTTATTTTTTGGATTCTAAGAGCAGAAATCATGTTTTTAGTCATTTTGAGCAATTTGACTCAAAACAAGCTTTCAAGTGCTCAAGAATGCGTTTCTCAGTGTGAAAACGCTATTTCATGCATTCTAGAAGCAAAATAGGACTTTTAAGTGTGTCTATAGTTTTGGACAGAAAAACTCATTTTAGAGCTCAAAATACACATTTTCCTCATTTTTTGGCATCTGGGAGCAGAAATTGTGTTTTTAGTCATTCTGAGCAAATTGACTCAAAACAAGCTTTCACGTGCTCAAAAATGCGTTTCTCAGTGTGAAAAAGCTATTTCATGCATTCTCAATGCACAATGAGCCTTATGAGTGTGTTTATAGTTTTGTACACAAAAACTCATTTTAGAGCTCAAAATACACATTTTGCTTATTTTTTGGTTTCTAAGAGCAGAAATCATGTTTTTAGTCATTTTGAGCAATTTGACTCAAAACAAGCTTTCAAGTGCTCAAAAATGCGTTTCTCAGTGAGAAAACGCTATTTCATGCATTCTCAATGCACAATGAGCCTTATAAGTTTTTTTATAGTTTTGGACACAAAAACTCATTTTAGAGCTCAAAATACACATTTTGCTTATTTTTTGGCATCTGTGCATAAATTGTGCATTTTGAGCTCTAAAATGACATTTTGTGTCCAAAACCAGAAACGGTCTAAAAAGCTTTGCTTTTTTAGGCATTTCCAATACAGAACATTCTCGTACTGAGAAACACACTTTCCAGCACTTCTGAGCTTGTTTTGAGTCCCTTTAGTCAGAAGCAATAACAAAGTATTTCTGCTCATACAACTCAAATACTAAGCAAATTGTGCATTTTGAGCCCTAATAAAGACATTTTGTGTCCAAAATTAGAAGCTGTCTAAAAAGCTTTGTTCTGTATTGACAATTCTTAAAACAGCATTCTCGTACTGAGAAACACATTTTCCATCACTTCTAAGCTTGTTTTGAGTTTCTTTGGTCAGAAACACTAATTCAGCATTTCTGCTCATGGCAGTCAAAAATAAGCAAATTGTGCATTTTGAGCTCTGAAATGACATTTTGTGTCCAAAACTAGAAACTGTCTAAAAAGCTTTGTTCGGTATTGGAAATGCCTAAAAAAGTATTCTCGCACTGAGAAACGCACTTTCCAGGACTTCTGAGCTTGTTTTGTGTTCCTTTAGTCAAAAGCACTAACAAAGCATTTCTGCTCATAAAACTCAAATACTAAGCAAATTGTGCATTTTGAGCTCTGAAATGACATTTTGTGTCCCAAACTAGAAAATGTCTAAAAAGCGGTGTTCTGTATTGGAAATTCTTAAAACAGCATTCTCGTACTGAGAAACACATTTTCCATCACTTCTAAGCTTGTTTTGAGTTTCTTTGGTCAGAAACACTAATTCAGCATTTCGGCTCATGGAAGTCAAAAATAAGCAAATTGTGCATTTTGAGCTCTGAAATTACATTTTGTGTCCAAAACTAGAAACTGTCTGAAAAGCTTTGTTCTGTATTGGAAATGCTTAAAACTGTATTCTCTCACTGAGAAACTCATTTTCCAGCACTTCTAAGCTTGTTTTAATTTCCTTTGGTCAGAAATACTAATTAAACATATCTACGCATAAAAATAAAAAAAAAAGCAAATTGTGCATTTTGAGCTCTGAAATGACATTTTGTGTGCAAAACTAGAAACTGTCTAAAAGCTTTGTTCTGTATTGAAATGCTCAAAAGCGCTCTCGCACTGAGAAACACACTTTCCAGCACTTCTGAGCTTGTTTTGAGTTCCTTTAGTCAAAAGCACTTAACAAAGCATTTCTACTCATAAACCTCAAATACTAAGCAAATTGTGCATTTTGAGCCCTAATAAAGACATTTTGTGTCAAAAACTAGAAACTGTCTAAAAAGCTTTGTTCTGTATTGGAAATGCTTAAAACTGCATTCTCGCACTGAGGAACACATTTTCCAGCACTTCTGAATTTGTTTTGAGTTTTTTTGGTCAGAAACACTAATTCAGCATTTCGGCTCATGGAAGTCAAAAACTAAGCAAATTGTACATTTTGAGCTCTGAAATGACATTCTGTGTCCAAAACCAGAAACGGTCTAAAAAGCTTTGTTCTGTATTGTAAATGCTTAAATCTGCATTCTCGCACTGAGAAGCACATTTCACAGCACTTCTACGCTAATTTTGAGTTCTTTTCATCATAAACAATAATTCAACATTTCTTTAAGCAAATTCATTAAGCAAATTGTGCATTTTGAGCCCTAAAAAGATATTATTTTCCAAAACTAGAAACTGTCTAAAAACCTTTGTTCTGCATTGGAAATGCTTAAAACTGCATTCTCGCACGGAGAAACACATTTCCAAGCACTTCTAAGCTTGTTTTGAGTTCCTTTGTTCAGAAAAACTAAATCAACATTTCTGCTCATAAAAGTCAAAAACGTCTCAGGTTACAACTGTAACCATGGTTCCTCTAGGGAACGAGACGCTGCGTCACAAACGCTTTGGGAACGCCTTCAGCATGAGCCGCTCTGAACCACGTGTGAAATCTGTCCAATGGAGGGGAGCGACGTCATGGACGAGATGACGTCACCGACCAGGAAGTATAAAGTCACGCTCTGCGAAGCCGGCGCCAGCCTCTGTAGTGAAGTAAGCGCCGGCAGGGGTGCGGGAAGTATGACATCGGGACGCAGCGCCGTCTCGCCCTAGAGGAACCATGGTTACAGTTGTAACCTGAGACGTTCCTCTTCAGGAACTCGAGCTGCGTCACAAACGCTTTGGGAACGAGATGCTCACGCCGCCATAATTACAAGGCCCTGCCTGAAAAGAGGTCCTCAGACCACCCATCAGGATAAGACAGAGGAGCCAGGAGCGGGCCTCATGTCGAAATTATAGAAAGGGCAAAAGTGGAGGGCATGGACCACCCCGCAGCGTTGCAAATGTCCCCGAGGGGCACACTGCTAAGATAGGCCATGGAGGCCGCCATATCCCTTGTTAAGTGGGCTCTGACCCCAAGAGGGCACGGGAGTGTCGAGGCCTCATAGGTCTGGAAGGGGGGAGGACAGAAGGCCTGCAGTACGATTGGTTGCGTGTAACAGAGGGCACTTTAGGTGTATAACCCACTCTTGTGGAGCAAAAGCCTTGGCCATGCCTGAGGCAAAGTCCAAGACGGAGAGGGCCTGCAGATCTCCCATCCTCCAAAGAGAGGTGATGGCGAGGAGAAATGCTGTCTTATAGGATAAGACAGGTAAGGGAACCTCTTCGAGGGGCTCAAAGGGAGCCTTATACAGAGCCTCTAACACCACAACCAAATCCCAGGGGGGAACTCTGGTCCGCACTGGAGGTCTCAGCCTCAGTACACCGTGGAGGAATCGTGTAACTAATGGGTGTCTGCCCACTGAGTGGCCACCAATAGGGTCATGATATGCAGATATGACTGGCAGGTAGACCTTTAGGGTGGAGTGGTGGAGAATGTCGCCTGGAGGAACTCCAGCACTGAGCCTACTGGGCAGTTAACTGAGTTTAAGTGGCGGTCTCCACACCAGGAAGTGAACATTTCCCACCTCCTGACATACACGCTCCTCGTAGAGGGAGCTCTGGTTTGGTGGATGGTCTCAACAACCTCAGCTGAAAGACCAGAAGCTATGAGTTGTGCCCCTCAGGGGCCACACCCACAGCTTCAATAACTCCGGGCGAGGTGAACTATTGTTCCCCGCCTGAGAGAATAGCTCCGCCTCAGGGGTTCCCTGCTGACCGTATACTAGGCCGATCAGGTCCGCAAACCCTACTCGGCCCGGCCAGAACGGTGCTACTAGCAGTAGTCTGATTCCGTCCCAGCGCACTCTCGCCAGAACTCCTGGGAGCCGGGCAATCAGGGGAAATGCTTACAGGCGAAGCCTTTTTTTTTTTGGGCACGCCTGTGACATAGCATCCAGTTCCAGGAGCTGGATGAACTAGAGAGAACCAGAGGGGACATTGTGCATTCCATCGAGAAGCAAAAGGTCTCTCCGCCTGGTAACATCTCAACCAGATCTGCTTCACCACCTCGGGTGAAGCATCCATTCCCGGCCTCGACTCCCTGTCTCGACAGGGTGTCGGCTCCCATATTAAGATGCCCAGGAATGTAAGTCGCTCTCAGCGAGCGGATCTTGTCCTGGGGCCACACAAGGATCTGGTGCGCCAGCTTGTTCAAGGGGCGCGAACGCAGACCTCCCTGGTGGTTGATGTAAGAGACCACCGCTGTGTTGTCGGTGTGCCCGGTGGTACACATGGTGACCTCTCAGGTCTGGGAGGAAGTGCTTCAGAGCACGAAATACAGCTAACATCCCTAGCTGAATGATATACCACCTCTGGTGGTGATAGCCACAGACCGTGGGCCGGATGCGGGATTTGCGCGACAAAGAGTTCCTAACACTGGGCCCTGATTCAGAAACCAAGGTTTCTCCACAAGTCTAAGGCACGACATGATGCTTGATTTTGCGAAGTGGGTTTCCCCCGGGAAAACCCCTTGGTCCTCTGCGCTGGGTCCCGAACCCTGGGAACGCTGGTGAAGGCTCCTCCTCAAAGAGAGCCCCGGTAGCTGCAAACAATGCGGGCAATCACTCCTCGAGGGCTGACGCCGAGGCGGATCGCTAACGCATCTCTGGGGATCAAAACCAGGAAAGGTCTAAAAAGCTTTGTTCTGTATTGCAAATGCTTAAATCTGCATTCTCGCATGGAGAAACATATTTTCCAGCACTTCTAAGCTTTTTTTGAGTTCCTTTGTTCAGAAAAACTAAATCAACATTTCTGCTCATAAAAGTCAAAAACTAAGCAAATTGTGCATTTTGAGCTCTGAAATGACATTTTCTGTCCAAAACTAGGAACTGTCTAAAAAGCTTTGTTCAGTATTGGAAATGCCTTAAGAAGCATTCTTACTCTGAGAAACACATTTTCCAGGAGTTCTGAGATTGTATTATGCTTTTTTAGTCAAAACCACTAACAAAGCATTTCTGCTCATGAAAATCAAAAACTAAGCAAATTGTGCATTTGAGCCCTAATAAAGATATTTTGTGTCCAAAACTAGAAAATTGTCTAAAAAGCTTTGTTCTGTATTGGAAATGCCTAAAAAGCATTCTCGCACTGAGAAACACACTTTGTTTCCTTTAGTCCAAAGCACTAACAAAGCATTTCTGCTCATAAAGCTCAAATACTAAGCAAATTGTGCATTTTGAGCCCTAATGAAGACATTATTTTCCAAAACTAGAAACTGTCTGAAAAGCTTTATTCTGCATTGGAAATGCTTAAAGCTGCATTCTCACACTGAGAAAACACATTTTCAAGCACTTCTGAGTTTGTTTTGAGTTTCTTTGGTCAGAAACGTCTCAGGTTACGAATGTAACCATGGTTCCTCTAGGGAACGAGACGCTGCGTCACAAACGCTTTGGGAACGCCTTCGGCGTGAGCCGTTCTGAACCACGTGTGAAATCTGTCCAATGGAGAGGAGCGACGTCATGGACGAGATGACGCCGCCGACCAGGAAGTATAAAGTCACGCTCTGCGATGCCGGCACCAGCCTCTGTAGTGAAGTGTACCCGGCAGGGGTGCGGGAAGTATGGCATCGGGACGCAGCGTCTCGCGTTCCCTAGAGGAACCGCGGTTGGCACCAGAACTCCCGAGACGCCTCTCAGAACTCGAGGCCGCGCCACACAAACGCTGGGGGAACTGATGCCCACGCCCGCCATAATTCCAAGGCTCCTGCTCTGGAAAAGGTCCTCAGACCACCCATCAGAATAAGACAGAGGAGCCAGGAGCGGGTCTCTCCTATGCCTTAAATTCATAGAAAGGGCAAGGGATGGCGTGACCACCCCGCAGCGCATGGTCGTCTCCCGAGGGGCACACTGCTAAGGTAGGCCGTGGAGGCCGCTATATTCCCTTGTTAAATGGGCCTGAGCCTATGTAGGGCACGTGAGTGCCGAGGTTCTTCATAGGCAGGTAAGAGAAATTTTACTATCCACCTACATGGAAGTTTACAACAGTGCAACCCCTATTCGTCGGGCCAAACGGATAAGTGCACTGGCCCAATTCTCCGCAGAGAGACACAGCTCCAGACTCACAGCTGCCCAGTACTGACTCGGACGATTTGCAGTTGGACTTAGCGTCTGGAAGGGGTGGAGGACAGAGCCCGCAGCACGAATGTCATGGAAAACAGAGGGCACTTTAGGTGTATAAACCCCACTCTTGGGTATGCAAAAACCTTGAGCATGCTCAAGTAAAAGTCCAGCAAGCAGGGTCCACGGAGCAGGCCTGCAGACTTCACCCCAAAGAGAGGTGATGGCGAGAGAAATGCTGTCTTATCCTATAAGACAAGGGAACCGAGGGCTCACAAGTTTTACATAGAAGCCCCAATATCACAACCAAACTTGGTGGGGAACTCTGTCCGCACTGGAGGTCCCAGCCCAGCACAATCGTGGAGGAATCGTGGTAACTAATTGTCTGCCCATCACGAGGCCACCAATAGGGTCAAGATATGCAGATATGACTGGCACGAGATCTTAGGGTGATGGAAGGCACCGGTGAGAATGTCACTGGAGGAACCTAGCACCAGAAACCTACTGGGCAGTTAACTGTCTGGCGGCAGAGTTCCCACACCAGGAAGTAACACTCACCTCCCGGCATACACGCTCCTCTCGTAGAGGAGCTTCTGGGATTGAGGATGGCCCCGGCTAACCCAGCTGAAAGACCAGAGGCTATGAGGTCGCAACTGACAGCTACACCCACAACTTCAGTAACTCCGGCAGGGTGAATCAATGTTCTCTCCGCCTGGTAGATAAAGGACTGGCCTCAGATCTCTCCACGATGACCGCCTACTTCAGCTCGATGATAAACAAGAACTACTCCTCGCCCGCCAGAACGGGCTACGAAAGCAGAAGGCCCATTCCGCCCCTGGCGCACTCTCAAATTGCAGAACTCCTGGGAGCAGGGCAATCAGAGAAATGCGGGACAGGCGACGCCCAGCCACGCCAGATACGGCATCCAGTCCCAGGAGCTGGGATGAACTAGAGAACCAGAGGGCATTGTGTGCATTCCTCTAGAAGCAAAAGAGGTCCAACTCTGCCTGGTACACGTCGTACCAGGATCTGCTTCTACTACATCAAAGAGCGATCCATTCCTCCGCCTCGACCCCGGTTCCACAGGGTGTCGGGCCTCGCGATTGAGATGCCCGGTGATGTAGGTCGCCGGCGAGCAGATTTTGTCCTGGGACCACACAGCGATCTGCGCGCCAGCTTGTTCAAGGGGCGAACACAGACTCTCTATGGTGGCGATATAAGAGACCACCGCTGTGTTGTCGGGTGTGCACCATTACGGTGACCCTCCGTTCGGGAGGAGGTGCTTCAGCACGAAATACAGCTAACATCCTTAGCTGCATGATATACCACCCTGGTGGTGATAGCTACAGACTGCGGGTCGGGCGCTGCTCAGCATCAGCACAAATGTTTCAACCGGTTAGGGAATGCATCTGTCGCAAGCAAGATGCGCGACAAAGAGCTCCCAACCTGGGCCCTGATTCGGAAACCAAGGTTGACCTACGTAGGCATGACATGATGCTTGATTTTTAAGGGAGGGTTTCCCCTCGGGAGCTTCTCCCTTGTCCTGAGCTGCCACCGTAGGAGTCTCATGCACAGCAGGCCAAAAGGTATCACGCTGGGACGCAGCTGCCACCGCTTCCCAGCAAGCTTCTGGATACTGCTTTGACAGTGATTGCCTCTCCTGACTCTCTCGACTGACGTGAGGATCGACTGCACACGAGCAGGATAATTGTGCCTGACGGGTCGGACCCCATACCACGCCTGGGTATATGGCCCTCTGATCGACGCACACTTTCTTATGCTCAGTCTCAAACCCCACTCCCATGTGGGACAGAACCAACATCTCGATGTTGAACTGCCATCTGCTCTGATTGGAGCTAATATCAACCAACGCCGAGAGAAGCGAGTATACGGATGCGCTGAGTCGCAGTGGAGCCAGAGCTGCATTCATACACTTTTCAATTGTGGTGAGAACTTAACCACACACCGATCTGGTGCGCCAGCTTGTTCAAGGGGCGCTAACACAGTCCCCAGGTGGAGTTGATGGGAAGAGACCACTGCTGTGTTGTTGTGTGGCACCAACACATGGTGACCAGAGCACGAATACAGCTAACATCTGTCGCAGATTGAGGTGCTGCCTCTGGTGGCGATCGCTTCCACAGAATCGCGGGTCGGCGCCCGTGAACACTGCGCCCCAACCGGTTAGGGGATGCATCTGTCGCAAGGGAAGTCCGGCGACATAGAGCTCTAACCTTGGCCCTGATTCAGGAACCGCTTCTTCCACAAGTCTAAGCCGAACTGAGCGGCGTGACACTTTGATTTTGCGGAGTGGGTTTCTCGGGAGCAGTCCCCTGGCGGAGCCACCACTGTAGTGGGTCTCATGTACAGCAGGCCAACGGGTATCACGCTGGACACAGCTGCCATTAGGGCCCAGCAGTTCTGATATCGCTTGACAGTGAATGACTGGTCTTCCCTGACTCTCTCTCGGGACTGACATGAGGATCGACTGCACATCAGCAGGAGACAAACATGCCCATGACTGGTCGAAACCCGCACCACGCCCAGGTGAGGTGTCCTCTGAGCGGGACTCCAATACACTCTTGTTGATGCTCAGTCTCAAACCCAACTCCCATGAGACAGCAGAACAACATCCCGATGCTGAACTGCCATCTGCTCGGATTGAGCTAATATCACAATCGTCGATATAATTATATGGATGCCCTGAATCTCAATGGAGCAGAGCTGCATCCATATACTCCATACATGTGCGCGGTGAGAGTGCTAGGCCGAACGGGAAGTACTGAGCATTGGCTTGCTAATACCAAAGTTTAACCTCAGAAACTTCCATATATGAAAGTATGCGTCTCTCCAGATCTATGCTGACAAACCAGTCCTCGGATCTGACGGAGTCACCATATGCTTGATGGTGGCATTTTGAACTTCAGTCTGTGACTGAGCGGTTCAAGACCCCAGATCTAAGATAGGATTTCACCCGCCCTTCTCGAACAATGAGGTAGCTGTAAAACCGGAACTGAATTCGATAGCCTTCCTCTATCATTTGTATGGACTCTTGAGATACACGGCAGAAGTTTCACGCTGCTAACAATCTACTAAGGAATCAGCCTCGTTGACCTCTGGTATGAGATACGGTGACTCGTATTCAGCGGCTGACCGGCAGGCAGACACCGGCTAGGTAAACGACCCCGCAGGGGTAGCGCCCTGGCCGCAGTGATGCACCCCTCGGGTGGGATCCAGCTGGGGAACGTAGTTGGAAGCCTCCGCGCCTGGCACGCAGGGCAGAGGATAGCGGAGTTACCCCCGAGGGCACTGAGGAGGAACGGGGGCCGGCTTCAACCAGGCATAACCTGATCCTCCCCAGGAGGCAGCCCTCTGTAGGCCCCGAGCACTCATCTCAGGGCTCTGGGTCGCGGGACTTCCTGTCCAGAAAGGCCCTCAGGTCTTTAGGACCTGAAGTTCTGCCCAGAGCGGCCGCCTCTGCTGTTTTTTAGGGGACCTGAGAGGCGACGCCGTTTCTGGCGCGCCGTATGAGAGCTGGCACGCGTGGGGCATCTTCGGCCCTGGATGCCCCTGAGATCGACGGAGGATCGCGAACGTCATTTACGGCTTCTGGTGCCTATCGACGACCCGCTGACAGAGTCGACCAGCCAGAAGGCTGCAGGGGCGCCTTACAGGCAGACCCTGTCCCGCACTTTTATATCGTGGACAGGGTTGGGGCCAGAGATGCCTCTTCATGCCAATAAGGATGACATAGACCGCCCCAAAGCACGCGGTGGCAGTCTCCCTAGACGCTGCCGGGAGGCAGAGGTCAGCAAACCGACGCAGTTCTGGCGATGTCATCGCCCCCGACCCCTTCTCTCCTCATCGACCTCTTCAGCAGGTCGGGTTTATGCCTGCAACACCGCCATTGTGTGCATGCAAGACTCCAGCGCCAGACTTGCTGCCGCGCACTTCTTAGCCAATTAAAGCCGACGCTGTTCTCAGCGAAGCCATGGTAAGGTCGAGTTTCAAAGACGATGCCAAACCGGGGACAGATAGGCAGCAAGCATCGTTCTACCCGGGCATCGTTTCTTATAGCCGCACTCGCCGACTCCCGCCACATTGCTATACAACCAACGCGTGTGGGGGGAAAACGCCAGCGAGCACGCTTCCCCAGACCTCGGCGAGCTCACTGTGGAGGTCTGAAGAACGAAGGCTCCGCCTGGAGGTGGCTGCCGCTCTCAGAAATCTATCCTCTAACTTAGACTTCTGAGGCTGAGCACCTTGCTCGTCAAGCCAATAGGATATTAAATCTAGCTACCGCACTATAATCCACCTCCAAGAGCTCCTCATACTGGGCGCGCGCATTACGATCGCCCAATTACCGCCAACATCAACTCGAGGAAGAGTGAACGCTGAAAGTGGGGACGCCCCGCGGGCCGAAGAAGCCGTTCGGCTTCGGACACGGATCGAAGCGCCGATCTGGCGTGGATTCTGGACGGAGAAAAGGACGAGCCCGCCTCCATCTCCAGATCGAGTTGGCGACCTTCAGCCGTATGCTTCGCCGCCTCCGGGCCACGGCAGCGCTCCCGCGACCCTGGGAACGCCGTGAAGGCTCCTCCTTGAAGAGAGCCCGGGAGCCGGAGTGTTCGCAGTGGTAGCTGCGAATAATGTGGGCAATCAGTTCCTCGAGGGCTGACGCTGCGTTCGGGGCTCAGGCATCGCCATCGCACAAGCTGTGTGTGTCCTCAATTGTGATATAACGAGTGGCAGTGATCAGCACACCGCTTGAAACGTGACGGATCACCTTAAATTTCCTCCTCAGCCCTGGAATGTCATAATACAATATTTAAGCTGACAAATGACAGCAAATAGATAATACAAATAACACGTGAAGGCCATTGAACAGCAGAAAGTTGACAGCTCGGCATCGCAGAGCGCGTGACTTTATACTCCTGGTCGGCGACGCTATCTCGCCCATGACGCCGCCCTCTCCATTGGACAGATTTCACACGTGGTTCAGAACGGCTCACGCCGAAGGTGTTCCTAAAGCGCTTGTGACGCAGCTCGAGTTCCTGAAGAGGAACACTAGTTCAGCATTTCTGCTCATGCAAGTCAAAAACTAAGCAAATTGTGCATTTTGAGCTCTGAAATGACATTTTGTGTGCAAAACCAGGAACGGCCTAAAAGCTTTGTTCTTTTTATTGTAAATGCCTAAAAAGCATTCTCGCACTGAGAGACAAGTGTTCCAGCACTTCTGGGCTTGTTTTGAGTTTTTTTAGTCAAAAACACTAACAAAGAATTTCTACTTTGGGAGGACAGAAGGCCTGTACATAAAAAGTAATTTTAGAGCTCAAAATACACATTTTGCTTATTTTTGGCTTCCAGGAGCAGAAATTATGTTTTTAGTCATTCTGAGCAAATTGACTCAAAACAAGCTTTAAAGTGTTGAAAATGCGTTTCAGTGAGAAAACGCTATTTCATGCATTCTCAAAGCAGAATGAGCCTTATAAGTATGTTTATAGATTTGGACACAAAAAGTCATTTTAAAGCTCAAAATACACATTTTGCTTATTTTTTGATTTCTAGGAGCAGAAATCATGTTTTTAGTCATTCTGAGCAAATTGACTCAAAACAGGCTTTAAAGTGCTGAAAAATGCGTTTCTCGGGACGAAAACGCTATTTCATGCATTCTCAAAGTAGAATGAGCCTTATAAGTGTGTTCATAGTTTTGGACACAAAAACTCATTTTAGAGCTCAAAATACACATTTTGCTTATTTTTTGGATTCTAAGAGCAGAAATCATGTTTTTAGTCATTTTGAGCAATTTGACTCAAAACAAGCTTTCAAGTGCTCAAAAATGCGTTTCTCAGTGAGAAAACGCTATTTCATGCATTCTCAATGCACAATGAGCCTTATGAGTGTGTTTATAGTTTTGGACATATACACTCATTTTAGAGCTCAAAATACACATTTTGCTTATTTTTTGGTTTCTAGGAGCAGAAATTATGTTTTCAGTCCTTCTGAGCAAATTGACTCAAAACAAGATTTCAAGTGCTCAAAAATGCGTTTCTCAGTGAGAAAACGCGATTTCATGCATTCTCAATGCACAATGAGCCTTATAAGTGTGTTTATAGATTTGAACACAAAAAGTCATTTTAAAGCTCAAAATACACATTTTGCTTATTTTTTGATTTCTAGAAACAGAAATTATGTTTTTAGTCATTCTGAGCAAATTGACTCAAAACAAACTTTCAAGCGCTCAAAAATGCGTTTCTCAGTGTGAAAAAGCTATTTCTTGCATTCTCAAAGCAGAATGAGCCTTATAAGTGTGTTTATAGTTTTAGACACAAAAACTCATTTTAGAGCTCAAAATGCACATTTTGCTTATTTTTTGGCAACTGGGAGCAGAAATTGTGTTTTTAGTCATTCTGAGCAAATTGACTCAAAACAAACTTTCAAGCGCTCAAAAATGCGTTTCTCTTATAAAGCCCATAGGATTTCTAAGCACCACCTATGCAAATCTAGAGCCCAGGGAGGGCTTGCCTTGCCTAATTTTCTCTATTATATTATTGGGCTGCGAACCTCAGGGCCTTGATCTCTTGGATAGATTTTTCTTCAACAAGGGATAACTGGTTGTTATTAGAACAGGCGAAATGTCTACCATATTCTATTAATGCGATACTTCTATCACCTAAAAGCATTTCAAGTTCACTCTACAATCATATTCCTGTTATACATAACTCAATTCGAATTTGGAAGCAGTTAAAAACACATTTCGATTTCACCCAAATGTCATTTTTGCTATCTATTGCAGCTAACCCTCTTTCTGTCCTTCATTCTAGACAGTGCATTTGAAGTTTGGAAAAATGCTGGGTTACAAAGTATAGGGGACTTATATTTCAATGGTAAATTTGCCTCCTTTCAACAGTTGTCCAAGCATTATAATATTCCATCTAATAATTTCTTCAGGTACTCCAAATAAGAGACTTTTTGAAGTCTAACATCCCTAATTATGTTACAGCAGCACCCATGTGTTTAGACACATTTCTGGGAAATATTATTAGAAATGGTAGCTCAATTTCTTTGATTTACAGGGGTTTAGAACAGCTTAAACAGCCTCCTATGGAGAATATTAAACATGCATGGGAAGAAGAACTTGGACAAGAAATTCCAAATGAAATTTGGGAAGAAAGTCTTAAAGTGGTCCACGGATGTTCTATCAATGCAAGACATTGTCTCATTCAATTTAAGGTGCTCCATAGGCTTCATTACTCCAAGTCTAAACTGCATCAGATATTTCCGGACGTGTCTCCACTGTGTGATAAATGTAACAGTTTAATCTCCAACCTGTCTCATAGTTTTGTTTTATGTTCCAAATTACAGAATTTTTGGTGCAAAATATTTCAAGTCTTTTCAGAGACATTAAACATTTCTATTGACGTTGACCCAATATTAATTATATTTGGTGTTTCCGAAGTATTTTTCCAACTCACACGAGTACAACAACAGTTTGTTGCATATGGTCTAATTTCTGCTAAAAAACTTATCCTTTTGTTTTGGAAAAAAAAAGAAGTTCCTACTGTTAAATTATGGCTGGCAGAGCTGACAGGTACACTACACCTGGAGAGAATCCGGTATATCCTACAGGACAAGATTTTGTTGTTCGAGAAAATTTGGTCTCCCTTTATTTTCTTCCTACAAAAGTGTGATTGAGGTCTTATATATCCCGTCAGTACCTGCATTTACCACTAGATAACTTTTACTGTTAATATTGTTTCTATGGTATGTCTGTCTTTATATTTTGTATTTGTGTGTTAAAAATGTAATTACAAGAGAACGTTCATTGTACATTTGACCAATAAAAATATTTTAAACAGAAAAATGCGTTTCTCAGTGAGAAAACGCTATTTCATGCATTCTCAAAGCAGAATGAGCCTTATAAATTTGTTCATAGCTTTAGCCATAAAACGTCATTTTAGAGCTCAAAATACACAATGTCCTTAGTTTTTGGCTTCGAGGAGCAGAATTATGCTTTTAGTCATTTTGAGCAAATTGACTCAAAACAAGCTTTCACATGCTCAAAAATGCGTTTCTCAGTGTGAAAAAGCTATTTCATGCATTCTCAATGCACAATGAGCCTTATGAGTGTGTTTATAGTTTTGTACACAAAAACTCATTTTAGAGCTCAAAATACACATTTTGCTTATTTTTTGGTTTCTAAGAGCAGAAATCATGTTTTTAGTCATTCTGAGCAAATTGACTCAAAACAAGCTTTCAAGTGCTCAAAAATGCGTTTCTCAGTGAGAAAGCGCTATTTCATGCATTCTCAATGCACAATGAGTCTTATGAGTGTGTTTATAGTTTTGGACTCAAAAACTCATTTTAGAGCTCAAAATACACATTTTGCTTATTTTTTGGTTTCTAGGAGCAGAAATTATGTTTTTAGTCATTCTGAGCAAATTGACTCAAAACAAGCTTTAAAGTGCTGAAAAATGCGTTTCTCAGCGATAAAACGCTATTTCATGCATTCTCAAAGCAGAATGAGCCTTATAAGTATGTTTATAGATTTGGACACAAAAAGTCATTTTAAAGCTCAAAATACACATTTTGCTTATTTTTTGATTTCTAGGAGCAGAAATCATGTTTTTAGTCATTCTGAGCAAATTGACTCAAAACAGGCTTTAAAGTGCTGAAAAACACAATTTCCTTAGTTTTTGGCTTCGAGGAGCAGAAATTATGTTTTTACTCATTCTGAGCAAATTGACTCATTGATTTAGTCATTTTGAGCAATTTGAATCAAAAAAGCTTTCAAGTGCTCAAAACTGCGTTTTTCAGTGAGAAAACGCTAATTCATGCATTCTCAAAGCAGAATAAGTTTTTTAAGTTTGTTCATAGCTTTAGTCATAAAACGTCATTTTAGAGCTCAAAATACACAACTTCCTTAGATTTTGGCTTCGAGGAGCAGAATTATGTTTTTAGTCATTTTGAGCAAATTGACTCAAAACAAGCTTTCAAGTGCTCAAAAATGCGTTTCTCAGTGCGAAAAAATGCTATTTCATGCATTCTCAAAGCAGAATGAGCCTTATAAGTGTGTTTATAGACTTGGACTCAAAAACTCATTTTAGAGCTCAAAATACACATTTTGCTTATTTTTTGGTTTCTAGGAGCAGAAATCATGTTTTTAGTCATTCTGAGCAAATTGACTCAAAACAAACTTTCAAGCGCTCAAAAATCAATTTCTCATTGAGAAATCGCTATTTCTTGCAATCTCAAAGCAGAATGAGCCTTATGAGTGTGTTTATAGTTTTAGACACAAAAACTCATTTTAGAGCTCAAAATGCACATTTTGCTTATTTTTTGGCATCTGGGAGCAGAAATTGTGTTTTTAGTCATTCTGAGCAAATTGACTATATACAAGCTTTCAAGCGCTCAAAAATGCGTTTCTCAGTGAGAAAACGCTATTTCATGCATTCTCAAAGCAGAATGAGCCTTATAAATTTGTTCATAGCTTTAGCCATAAAACGTCATTTTAGAGCTCAAAATACACAATGTCCTTAGTTTTTGGCTTCGAGGAGCAGAATTATGCTTTTAGTCATTTTGAGCAAATTGACTCAAAACAAGCTTTCAAGTGCTCAAAAATGCGTTTCTCAGTGAGAAAACGCTATTTCATGCATTCTCAATGCACAATGACCCTTATAAGTGTGTTTATAGATTTGAACACAAAAAGTCATTTTAAAGCTCAAAATACACATTTTGCTTATTTTTTGGTTTCTTGGAGCAGAAATTATGTTTTTAGTCATTCTGAGCAAATTGACTCAAAACAAGCTTTCAAGTGCTGAAAAATGCGTTTCTCGGGAACGCCTTCGGCGTGAGCCGTTCTGAACCACGTGTGAAATCTGTCCAATGGAGAGGAGCGACGTCATGGACGAGATGACGTCGCGGACCAGGAAGTATAAAGTCACGCTCTGCGATGCCGGCACCAGCCTCTGTAGTGAAGTAAGCGCCGGCAGGGGTGCGGAAGTATGGCATCGGGGCGCAGCGCCTCGCTCCTAGAGGAACCATGGTTACATTCAGAACCTGAGACGCTCCTCTTCAGGAACTCGAGCTGCGTCACAAACGCTTTGGGAACGAGATGCCCACGCCGCCATAATTCCAAGGCCCTGCCTGAAAAGGGGTCCTCAGACCACCCATCAGAATAAGACAGAGGAGCCAGGAGCGGGCCTCATGTCGAAATTATAGAAAGGGCAAGTGGAGGGCGTGGACCACCCCGCAGCGTTGCAAATGTCCCCGAGGGGCACACTGCTAAGGTAGGCCATGGAGGCCGCCATATCCCTTGTTGAATGGGCCTTGAGCCCAGGAGGGCACGTGAGTGCCGAGGCCTCATAGGCAAGGTGGATAGCCTCGACTATCCACCTGCTGAAGTTTGCTTAATAGCAGCACAACCCCTATCTGTCGGGCCAAACGGATAAGTAACTGGCCCGACCTCCGCAGAGACACAGTTCTGCACTACATGTCCAGTACTCGCACTGGACGCATTTGCAGTTGGACTTTAGCTGCCTGGAAGGGGTGAGGACAGGAGGCCTGCAGTACGATCGGTTGCGGTGTAACAGAGGGCACTTTAGGTGTATAACCCACTCTTGGGTATGCAAAAAAAACCTTGGCCATGCCTGGGGCAAAGTCCAAGTAAGTAGGGTCCACGGAGAGGGCCTGCAGATCTCCCACCCTCCAAAGAGAGGTGATGGCGAGGAGAAATGCTGTCTTATCCTATAAGACAGGTAAGGGAACCTCTTCGAGGGGCTCAAGGGTGCCTTACACAGAGCCTCTAACACCACAACCAAATCCCAGGGGGGAACTCTGGTCCGCACTGGAGGTCTCAGCCTCAGCACACCGTGGAGGAATCGTGTAACTAATGGGTGTCTGCCCACTGAGTGGCCACCAATAGGGTCATGATATGCAGATATGACTGGCACGTAGACCTTAGGGTGGAGTGGTTGACCCGGTGGAGAATGTCGCCTGGAGGAACTCCAGCACTGAACCTACTGGGCAGTTAACTGGGTTCAAGTGGCAGTCTCCACACCAGGAAGTGAACATTCCTCACCTCCTGGCATACACGCTCCTCGTAGAGGGAGCTCTGGATTGGAGGATGGTCTCGACAACCTCAGCTGAAAGACCAGAGGCTATGAGTCGTGCCCCGACAGGGGCCACACCCACAACTTCAGTAACTCCGGGCGAGGGTGAACTAATGTTCCCTCCGCCTGAGAGAGTAGATCTGGCCTCAGGGGGATCTCCCACGGATGACCGTCTACTAGGCCGATGAGGTCCGTGAACCATACTCGGCCCGGCCAGAACGGGGCTACGAGCAGTAGTCTGATTCCGTCCTGGCGCACTCTCACCAGAACTCCTGGGAGCAGGGCAATCAGAGGAAATGCGTACAGGCGACGTCTTAGCCACGCCTGTGACATGGCATCCAGTCCCAGGAGCTGGATGAACTAGAGAGAACCAGAGGGCCTGGTACATTGTGCATTCCCTCGAGAAGCAAAGAGGTCCAACTCTGCCTGGTACAATGCCGACCAGATCTGCTTCACCACATCGGGGTGAAGCATCCATTCCCCCGGCCTCAACCCCTGTCTCGAGGTCGCTCTCGCTCTCGCTCTTCCCCCGGCCTCAACCCCTCCCCTAGGTCGCTCTCGGCGAGCAGATTTTGTCCTGGGACTGACGTGAGGATCGACTGCACACGAGCAGGAGATAATTGTGCCCGCATCGTGGTCGAATCCCATACCACGCCTGGGTATATGGCCCTCTGATCGGGACGCAATACCTCTTCTTGGCGTTCAGTCTCAAACCCCACTCCCCCATGTGGGACAGAACAACATCTCGATGTTGAACTGCCATCTGCTCTGATTGAGCTAATATCAACCAATCGTCGATATAGTTGAGTATACGGATGCGCTGGAGTCGCAGTGGAGCCAGAGCTGCATTCATACACTTTCGTAATTGTGCGGGGTGAGAACTTTTAACCACACACTGATCTGGTGCGCCAGCTTGTTCAAGGGGCGCGAACACAGTCCTCCCAGGTGGTTGATGTAAGAGACCACTGCTGTGTTGTTGGTGTGCACCAACACATGGTGACCTCTCAGAGCACGAAATACAGCTAACATCTGTCGCAGATTGATATGCCACCTCTGGTGGTGATCGCTCCACAGACCGTGGGCCGGGCGCCCGTGAACACTGCGCCCCAACCGGTTAGGGATGCATCTGTCGCAAGGGAAGTCCGGCGACATAGAGCTCCTAACCTTGGGCCCTGATTCAGGAACCAAGGCTTCCTCCACAAGTCTAAGCCGGAACTGCATGGCGTGACACTTTGATTTTGCGGAGTGGGTTTCCCCTCGGGGAGAACCCCTTGGTCCTGAGCCACCACTGTAGGGGTCTCATGTACAGCAGGCCAACGGGTATCACGTTGGACACAGCTGCCATTAGGCCCAGCAGTCTCTGATACTGCTTGACAGTGAATGACTGGCCTTCCCTGACTCTCTCGACTGACATGAGGATCGACTGCACACGAGCAGCAGGAGACAAACATGCCCACATCGTGGTCGAGTCCCGCACCACGCCTAGGTATATGGTCCTCTGAGCGGGACGCAATACACTCTTGTTGGCGTTCAGTCTCAAACCCAACTCCCCCATGTGAGACAGAACAACATCCCGATGCTGAACTGCCATCTGCTCGGATTGAGCTAATATCGAGCAATCGTCGATATAATTAAGTATGCGGATGCCCTGGAATCTCAATGGAGCCAGAGCTGCATCCATATACTCCATACATGTGCGGGGTGAGAGTGCTAGGCCGAACGGAAGTACTCGATATTGGTTTGCTACGCCCCGAAAGCGAACCTCAGAAACTTCCATATATGAAAGTATGCGTCCTCCAGATCTATGTTGACAAACCAGTCCTCGGATCTGATTTGAGTCACCATATGCTTGATGGTAAGCATTTTGAACTTCAGTCTGTGACTGAGCGGTTCAAGACCCTTAGATCTAAGATAGGACGCCACCCGTCCTTCTTCGAACAATGAGGTAGCTGTAAAACCGAACTGAATTCGATAGCCTTCCTCTATCATTTGTATGACCCCTTGAGATACATTTGGCAGAAGTTTCCACGCTGCTAAATAATCTACTAAGGGAATCAGCCTCTCGAAGCTGACCTCTGGTATATGAGATACGGGTGACTCGGTGGCCTGAAGCGGCTGACCGGCAGGCAGACACCGGGCTAGGTGTAAACGGGACCCCCGCAGGGGTAGCGCGCTCCCTGGCCGTGATGCACCCTCGGGTGGATCCAGCTGGGGAAACGTGTTGGAAGCCTCCGCGCTCTGGCACGAGGGCAGAGATAGCGGAGTTACTCCCTGAGGGCACTGAGGAGGAACGGGGGCCGTCTAACCAGGCATAACCTGATCCTCCCCAGGAGGCAGCCCTCAGAAGCCCTGGAGCACTCATCTCAGGGCTTCTTGGCCGCGGACTTCCTGTCCAGAAAGGCCCTCAGGTCTTTAGACCTGGAAGTCCCCGGCCCAGAGCGTCGCTTCGCCCCCTGCTGTTTTTTAGGGGGGGGAACGAGAGGCGACGCTCTGTTTCTGCGCTCGCCTGTATGAGGAGCTGGCACGCGGTGGGGGCATCTCTCGTCCTGATGCCCCCTGAGATCGACGTGGGAGGACGCTTTTGAACGCCGCCGCCTGTTTACGGGCCTCCTCTGGTGCCTATCGACGACCTCGTTGACAGAGTCGCCGAATAGGCCAGAAGGCTGCAGGGGGGCGTCCAATAGGCAGACCCTGTCCCGCACTTTTATATCGGACAGGGTCAGCCAGAGATGCCTCTCAGCGGCCACAAGGGATGACATAGACCGCCCCAAAGCACGTGCGGTCTCCCTTGTGACGCGGAGGCAGAGGTCAGCAGTCCGACGCAGTTCTGCGATGTCATCGGCCCTGACCCCCTCTCCCTCATCGACCTCTTTCAGCAGGTCGGCTTGGTATGCCTGCAACACCGCCATTGTGTGCATGCAAGACCCAGCCAGACCTGCTGCCGCGTACCCCTTAGCCACCAAAGCCGACGTTGTTCTCAGCGGCTTCGATGGTAAGGTCGGAGCCTTCAAAGACGATGCCAAACCGGGGGACAGATAGGTAGCAAGCGACTGTTCTACCCGGGGCATCGCCTTATAGCCGCACTCCGCGACTCCCGCCACATTGCTATAACAACTAACAGCGGTGGGGGGAAAAACGCGAGCGAGTATCGGCCTTCCCAGGACCTCGACAGCTCACTGTGGAGGTCTGGGAAGAACGGAAGGCTCCGTCTTGGAGGTGGCTGCTTCGCTCTCAGAAATCTATCCTCTAACTTAGACTTCTGAGGCTGAGCACTTTGCTCGTCGGGCCAATAGATATTAAATCTAGCTACCGCACGAGTAACCACCTCCAAGAGCTCCTCATACTGGGGCGTGCGCAATGGCGCATCGTCCACCACGTCAACATCAACCTCCTCGGAGGAAGAGTGAACGCGAGTGGACGTCTCCCCGTGGCCGGCTGAAGCCGGTTCGGGCTTCGGACACACGGGATCGAGCGCCCGATCTGGCGGATTCTGACGGAGAAAAGGACGAGCCCGTCTCCATCTCCTCCGCCAGATCGAGTTGCGATCCCCAGCCGTGCGTTCGCCGCTCCGCCTCGGCGGCAGCGGCTCCCGCACCTCTGGGAACGCCGGTGAAGGCTCCCTCCTTGAAGAGAGCCCTCCGGGAGCGGAGTGTTCGCAGTGGTAGCTGCGAACAATGTGGGCAATCAGTCCCCTCGAGGGCTGACGCCGCGCTGCTCGCTCCCAGGCACGCCACGCACAAGCTGTGTGTGTCCCCACTCGTGATATAACGAGGGCAGGGATCAGCACACCGCTTGAAACGTGACGGATCACCCTTTTTAAATTTCCTCTCAGCCCCTGAATATCAGCCATAATACAATATTTAAGCTGGACAAACAGACAGCAAATAGACAATACAAAATAACACGTAGCGCTTACTGAACAGCAGAAAGCTGGTGCCGGCATCGCAGAGCGTGACTTTATACTTCCTGGTCGGCGACGCTATCTCGCCCATGACGTCGCTCCTCTCCATTGGACAGATTTCACACGTGGTTCAGAACGGCTCACGCCGAAGGTGTTCCCAAAGCGTTTGTGACGCAGCTCGAGTTCCTGAAGAGGAACACTAGTTCAGCATTTCTGCTCATGCAAGTCAAAAACTAAGCAAATTGTGCATTTTGAGCTCTGAAATGACATTTTGTGTGCAAAACCAGGAACGGCCTAAAAAGCTTTGTTCTTTATTGTAAATGCCTAAAAAAGCATTCTCGCACTGAGAGACAAGTGTTCCAGCACTTCTGGGCTTGTTTTGAGTTTTTTTAGTCAAAAACACTAACAAAGAATTTCTACTTTGGGAGGACAGAAGGCCTGTACATAAAAAGTAATTTTAGAGCTCAAAATACACATTTTGCTTATTTTTTGGCTTCCAGGAGCAGAAATTATGTTTTTAGTCATTCTGAGCAAATTGACTCAAAACAAGCTTTAAAGTGCTGAAAAATGCGTTTCTCAGTGAGAAAACGCTATTTCATGCATTCTCAAAGCAGAATGAGCCTTATAAGTATGTTTATAGATTTGGACACAAAAAGTCATTTTAAAGCTCAAAATACACATTTTGCTTATTTTTTGATTTCTAGGAGCAGAAATCATGTTTTTAGTCATTCTGAGCAAATTGACTCAAAACAGGCTTTAAAGTGCTGAAAAATGCGTTTCTCGGGACGAAAACGCTATTTCATGCATTCTCAAAGTAGAATGAGCCTTATAAGTGTGTTCATAGTTTTGGACACAAAAACTCATTTTAGAGCTCAAAATACACATTTTGCTTATTTTTTGGATTCTAAGAGCAGAAATCATGTTTTTAGTCATTTTGAGCAATTTGACTCAAAACAAGCTTTCAAGTGCTCAAGAATGCGTTTCTCAGTGTGAAAACGCTATTTCATGCATTCTAGAAGCAAAATAGGACTTTTAAGTGTGTCTATAGTTTTGGACAGAAAAACTCATTTTAGAGCTCAAAATACACATTTTCCTCATTTTTTGGCATCTGGGAGCAGAAATTGTGTTTTTAGTCATTCTGAGCAAATTGACTCAAAACAAGCTTTCACGTGCTCAAAAATGCGTTTCTCAGTGTGAAAAAGCTATTTCATGCATTCTCAATGCACAATGAGCCTTATGAGTGTGTTTATAGTTTTGTACACAAAAACTCATTTTAGAGCTCAAAATACACATTTTGCTTATTTTTGGTTTCTAAGAGCAGAAATCATGTTTTTAGTCATTTTGAGCAATTTGACTCAAAACAAGCTTTCAAGTGCTCAAAAATGCGTTTCTCAGTGAGAAAACGCTATTTCATGCATTCTCAATGCACAATGAGCCTTATAAGTTTTTTTATAGTTTTGGACACAAAAACTCATTTTAGAGCTCAAAATACACATTTTGCTTATTTTTTGGCATCTGTGCATAAATTGTGCATTTTGAGCTCTAAAATGACATTTTGTGTCCAAAACCAGAAACGGTCTAAAAGCTTTGCTTTTTAGGCATTTCAATACAGAACATTCTCGTACTGAGAAACACACTTTCCAGCACTTCTGAGCTTGTTTTGAGTCCCTTTAGTCAGAAGCAATAACAAAGTATTTCTGCTCATACAACTCAAATACTAAGCAAATTGTGCATTTTGAGCCTAATAAAGACATTTTGTGTCCAAAATTAGAAGCTGTCTAAAAGCTTTGTTCTGTATTGACAATTCTTAAAACAGCATTCTCGTACTGAGAAACACATTTTCCATCACTTCTAAGCTTGTTTTGAGTTTCTTTGGTCAGAAACACTAATTCAGCATTTCTGCTCATGGCAGTCAAAAATAAGCAAATTGTGCATTTTGAGCTCTGAAATGACATTTTGTGTCCAAAACTAGAAACTGTCTAAAAAGCTTTGTTCGGTATTGGAAATGCCTAAAAAAGTATTCTCGCACTGAGAAACGCACTTTCCAGGACTTCTGAGCTTGTTTTGTGTTCCTTTAGTCAAAAGCACTAACAAAGCATTTCTGCTCATAAAACTCAAATACTAAGCAAATTGTGCATTTTGAGCTCTGAAATGACATTTTGTGTCCCAAACTAGAAAATGTCTAAAAAGCGGTGTTCTGTATTGGAAATTCTTAAAACAGCATTCTCGTACTGAGAAACACATTTTCCATCACTTCTAAGCTTGTTTTGAGTTTCTTTGGTCAGAAACACTAATTCAGCATTTCGGCTCATGGAAGTCAAAAATAAGCAAATTGTGCATTTTGAGCTCTGAAATTACATTTTGTGTCCAAAACTAGAAACTGTCTGAAAAGCTTTGTTCTGTATTGGAAATGCTTAAAACTGTATTCTCTCACTGAGAAACTCATTTTCCAGCACTTCTAAGCTTGTTTTAATTTCCTTTGGTCAGAAATACTAATTAAACATATCTGCGCATAAAAATAAAAAACAAAGCAAATTGTGCATTTTGAGCTCTGAAATGACATTTTGTGTGCAAAACTAGAAACTGTCTAAAAAGCTTTGTTCTGTATTGGAAATGCTCAAAAAGCGCTCTCGCACTGAGAAACACACTTTCCAGCACTTCTGAGCTTGTTTTGAGTTCCTTTAGTCAAAAGCACTTAACAAAGCATTTCTACTCATAAACCTCAAATACTAAGCAAATTGTGCATTTTGAGCCCTAATAAAGACATTTTGTGTCAAAAACTAGAAACTGTCTAAAAAGCTTTGTTCTGTATTGGAAATGCTTAAAACTGCATTCTCGCACTGAGGAACACATTTTCCAGCACTTCTGAATTTGTTTTGAGTTTTTTTGGTCAGAAACACTAATTCAGCATTTCGGCTCATGGAAGTCAAAAACTAAGCAAATTGTACATTTTGAGCTCTGAAATGACATTCTGTGTCCAAAACCAGAAACGGTCTAAAAAGCTTTGTTCTGTATTGTAAATGCTTAAATCTGCATTCTCGCACTGAGAAGCACATTTCACAGCACTTCTACGCTAATTTTGAGTTCTTTTCGTCATAAACAATAATTCAACATTTCTTTAAGCAAATTCATTAAGCAAATTGTGCATTTTGAGCCCTAAAAAGATATTATTTTCCAAAACTAGAAACTGTCTAAAAACCTTTGTTCTGCATTGGAAATGCTTAAAACTGCATTCTCGCACGGAGAAACACATTTCCAAGCACTTCTAAGCTTGTTTTGAGTTCCTTTGTTCAGAAAAACTAAATCAACATTTCTGCTCATAAAAGTCAAAAACGTCTCAGGTTACAACTGTAACCATGGTTCCTCTAGGGAACGAGACGCCTGCGTCCACAAACGCTTTGGGAACGCCTTCAGCATGAGCCGCTCTGAACCACGTGTGAAATCTGTCCAATGGAGGGGAGCGACGTCATGGACGAGATGACGTCACCGACCAGGAAGTATAAAGTCACGCTCTGCGAAGCCGGCGCCAGCCTCTGTAGTGAAGTAAGCGCCGGCAGGGGTGCGGGAAGTATGACATCGGGACGCAGCGTCTCGTTCCCTAGAGGAACCATGGTTACAGTTGTAACCTGAGACGTTCCTCTTCAGGAACTCGAGCTGCGTCACAAACGCTTTGGGAACGAGATGCTCACGCCGCCATAATTACAAGGCCCTGCCTGAAAAGAGGTCCTCAGACCACCCATCAGGATAAGACAGAGGAGCCAGGAGCGGGCCTCATGTCGAAATTATAGAAAGGGCAAAAGTGGAGGGCATGGACCACCCCGCAGCGTTGCAAATGTCCCCGAGGGGCACACTGCTAAGATAGGCCATGGAGGCCGCCATATCCCTTGTTAAGTGGGCTCTGACCCCAAGAGGGCACGGGAGTGTCGAGGCCTCATAGGTCTGGAAGGGGGGAGGACAGAAGGCCTGCAGTACGATTGGTTGCGGTGTAACAGAGGGCACTTTAGGTGTATAACCCACTCTTGTGTATGCAAAAGCCTTGGCCATGCCTGAGGCAAAGTCCAAGACGGAGAGGGCCTGCAGATCTCCCATCCTCCAAAGAGAGGTGATGGCGAGGAGAAATGCTGTCTTATAGGATAAGACAGGTAAGGGAACCTCTTCGAGGGGCTCAAAGGGAGCCTTATACAGAGCCTCTAACACCACAACCAAATCCCAGGGGGGAACTCTGGTCCGCACTGGAGGTCTCAGCCTCAGTACACCGTGGAGGAATCGTGTAACTAATGGGTGTCTGCCCACTGAGTGGCCACCAATAGGGTCATGATATGCAGATATGACTGGCAGGTAGACCTTTAGGGTGGAGTGGTGGAGAATGTCGCCTGGAGGAACTCCAGCACTGAGCCTACTGGGCAGTTAACTGAGTTTAAGTGGCGGTCTCCACACCAGGAAGTGAACATTTCCCACCTCCTGACATACACGCTCCTCGTAGAGGGAGCTCTGGTTTGGTGGATGGTCTCAACAACCTCAGCTGAAAGACCAGAAGCTATGAGTTGTGCCCCCTCAGGGGCCACACCCACAGCTTCAATAACTCCGGGGCGAGGGTGAACTATTGTTCCCCCCGCCTGAGAGAATAGCTCCGGCCTCAGGGGGGGGTTCCCCCGGCTGACCGTATACTAGGCCGATCAGGTCCGCAAACCCTACTCGGCCCGGCCAGAACGGTGCTACTAGCAGTAGTCTGATTCCGTCCCAGCGCACTCTCGCCAGAACTCCTGGGAGCCGGGCAATCAGGGGAAATGCTTACAGGCGAAGCCTTTTTTTTTTGGGCACGCCTGTGACATAGCATCCAGTTCCAGGGGAGCTGGATGAACTAGAGAGAACCAGAGGGGACATTGTGCATTCCATCGAGAAGCAAAAAGGTCTCCTCCGCCTGGTAACATCTCAACCAGATCTGCTTCACCACCTCGGGGTGAAGCATCCATTCCCCCGGCCTCGACCCCTGTCTCGACAGGGTGTCGGCTCCCATATTAAGATGCCCAGGAATGTAAGTCGCTCTCAGCGAGCGGATCTTGTCCTGGGGCCACACAAGGATCTGGTGCGCCAGCTTGTTCAAGGGGCGCGAACGCAGACCTCCCTGGTGGTTGATGTAAGAGACCACCGCTGTGTTGTCGGTGTGCCCGGGTGGTACACATGGTGACCTCTCAGGTCTGGGAGGAAGTGCTTCAGAGCACGAAATACAGCTAACATCCCTAGCTGAATGATATACCACCTCTGGTGGTGATAGCCACAGACCGTGGGCCGGATGCGGGATTTGCGGCGACAAAGAGTTCCTAACACTGGGCCCTGATTCAGAAACCAAGGTTTCCTCCACAAGTCTAAGGCACGACATGATGCTTGATTTTGCGAAGTGGGTTTCCCCTCGGGGAAAACCCCTTGGTCCTCTGCGCTGGGTCCCGAACCCTGGGAACGCTGGTGAAGGCTCCTCCTCAAAGAGAGCCCCCCCGGTAGCTGCAAACAATGCGGGCAATCACTCCCCTCGAGGGCTGACGCCGAGGCGGATCGCTGAACGCATCTCTGGGGATCAAAACCAGGAAAGGTCTAAAAGCTTTGTTCTGTATTGCAAATGCTTAAATCTGCATTCTCGCATGGAGAAACATATTTTCCAGCACTTCTAAGCTTTTTTTGAGTTCCTTTGTTCAGAAAAACTAAATCAACATTTCTGCTCATAAAAGTCAAAAACTAAGCAAATTGTGCATTTTGAGCTCTGAAATGACATTTTCTGTCCAAAACTAGGAACTGTCTAAAAAGCTTTGTTCAGTATTGGAAATGCCTTAAGAAGCATTCTTACTCTGAGAAACACATTTTCCAGGAGTTCTGAGATTGTATTGCGTTTTTTTAGTCAAAACCACTAACAAAGCATTTCTGCTCATGAAAATCAAAAACTAAGCAAATTGTGCATTTGAGCCCTAATAAAGATATTTTGTGTCCAAAACTAGAAAATTGTCTAAAAAGCTTTGTTCTGTATTGGAAATGCCTAAAAAGCATTCTCGCACTGAGAAACACACTTTGTTTCCTTTAGTCCAAAGCACTAACAAAGCATTTCTGCTCATAAAGCTCAAATACTAAGCAAATTGTGCATTTTGAGCCCTAATGAAGACATTATTTTCCAAAACTAGAAACTGTCTGAAAAGCTTTATTCTGCATTGGAAATGCTTAAAGCTGCATTCTCACACTGAGAAAACACATTTTCAAGCACTTCTGAGTTTGTTTTGAGTTTCTTTGGTCAGAAACGTCTCAGGTTACGAATGTAACCATGGTTCCTCTAGGGAACGAGACGCCTGCGTCACAAACGCTTTGGGAACGCCGGGCGTGAGCCGTTCTGAACCACGTGTGAAATCTGTCCAATGGAGAGGAGCGACGTCATGGACGAGATGACGTCGCCGACCAGGAAGTATAAAGTCACGCTCTGCGATGCCGGCACCAGCCTCTGTAGTGAAGTAAGCGCCCGGCAGGGGTGCGGGAAGTATGGCATCGGGGCGCAGCGCCTCGCTCCCTAGAGGAACCATGGTTACATTCAGTAACCTGAGACGCCTCTCTTCAGGAACTCGAGCTGCGTCACAAACGCTTTGGGAACGAGATGCCCACGCCGCCATAATTCCAAGGCCCTGCCTGAAAAGGGGTCCTCAGACCACCCATCAGAATAAGACAGAGGAGCCAGGAGCGGGCCTCATGTCGAAATTATAGAAAGGGCAAGTGGAGGGCGTGGACCACCCCGCAGCGTTGCAAATGTCCCCGAGGGGCACACTGCTAAGGTAGGCCATGGAGGCCGCCATATCCCTTGTTGAATGGGCCTTGAGCCCAGGAGGGCACGTGAGTGCCGAGGTTCATAGGCCAGGTGGATAGCCTCGACTATCCACCTGCTGAAGTTTGCTTAATAGCAGCACAACCCCTATCTGTCGGGCCAAACGGATAAGTAACTGGCCCGACCTCCGCAGAGACACAGTTCTGCACTACATGTCCAGTACTCGCACTGGACGCATTTGCAGTTGGACTTTAGCTGCCTGGAAGGGGTGAGGACAGGAGGCCTGCAGTACGATCGGTTGCGGTGTAACAGAGGGCACTTTAGGTGTATAACCCACTCTTGGGTATGCAAAAAAAACCTTGGCCATGCCTGGGGCAAAGTCCAAGTAAGTAGGGTCCACGGAGAGGGCCTGCAGATCTCCCACCCTCCAAAGAGAGGTGATGGCGAGGAGAAATGCTGTCTTATCCTATAAGACAGGTAAGGGAACCTCTTCGAGGGGCTCGAAGGGTGCCTTACACAGAGCCTCTAACACCACAACCAAATCCCAGGGGGGAACTCTGGTCCGCACTGGAGGTCTCAGCCTCAGCACACCGTGGAGGAATCGTGTAACTAATGGGTGTCTGCCCACTGAGTGGCCACCAATAGGGTCATGATATGCAGATATGACTGGCACGTAGACCTTAGGGTGGAGTGGTTGACCCGGTGGAGAATGTCGCCTGGAGGAACTCCAGCACTGAACCTACTGGGCAGTTAACTGGGTTCAAGTGGCAGTCTCCACACCAGGAAGTGAACATTCCTCACCTCCTGGCATACACGCTCCTCGTAGAGGGAGCTCTGGATTGGAGGATGGTCTCGACAACCTCAGCTGAAAGACCAGAGGCTATGAGTCGTGCCCCGACAGGGGCCACACCCACAACTTCAGTAACTCCGGGCGAGGGTGAACTAATGTTCCCTCCGCCTGAGAGAGTAGATCTGGCCTCAGGGGGATCTCCCACGGATGACCGTCTACTAGGCCGATGAGGTCCGTGAACCATACTCGGCCCGGCCAGAACGGGGCTACGAGCAGTAGTCTGATTCCGTCCTGGCGCACTCTCACCAGAACTCCTGGGAGCAGGGCAATCAGAGGAAATGCGTACAGGCGACGTCTTAGCCACGCCTGTGACATGGCATCCAGTCCCAGGGGAGCTGGATGAACTAGAGAGAACCAGAGGGGACATTGTGCATTCCCTCGAGAAGCAAAGAGGTCCAACTCTGCCTGGTACAATGCCGACCAGATCTGCTTCACCACATCGGGTGAAGCATCCATTCCCCGGCCTCAACCCCTGTCTCGACAGGGTGTCGGCTCCATATTGAGATGCCCAGGGATGTAGGTCGCTCTCGGCGAGCAGATTTTGTCCTGGGACCACACAAGGATCTGGTGCGCCAGCTTGTTCAAGGGGCGCGAACACAGACCTCCTGGTGGTTGATATAAGAGACCACCGCTGTGTTGTCGGTGTGCACCAACACATGGTGACCTCTCCGGTCTGGGAGGAGGTGCTTCAAAGCACGAAATACAGCTAACATCCCTAGCTGCATGATATACCACCCTGGTGGTGATAGCCACAGACCGTGGGCCGGGCGCTCGTTCAGCACTGCGCCCCAACCGGTTAGGAATGCATCTGTCGCAAGCAAGATGCGGCGACAAAGAGCTCCTAACCTGGGCCCTGATTCGGAAACCAAGGTTACTCCATGTAGGCATGACATGATGCTTGATTTTGCGGGAGTGGGTTTCCGGGAAAGCCCCTTGGTCCTGAGTCGCCACTGTAGGAGTCTCATGTACAGCAGGCCAAAAGGTATCACGTTGGGCGCAGCTGCCATCAGCCCCAGCAGTTTTTGATACTGCTTGACAGTGATTGCCTCCCTGACTCTCTCGACTGACGTGAGGATCGACTGCACACGAGCAGGAGATAATTGTGCCCGCATCGTGGTCGAATCCCATACCACGCCTGGGTATATGGCCCTCTGATCGGGACGCAATACCTCTTCTTGGCGTTCAGTCTCAAACCCCACTCCCCCATGTGGGACAGAACAACATCTCGATGTTGAACTGCCATCTGCTCTGATTGAGCTAATATCAACCAATCGTCGATATAGTTGAGTATACGGATGCGCTGGAGTCGCAGTGGAGCCAGAGCTGCATTCATACACTTTCGTAATTGTGCGGGGTGAGAACTTTTAACCACACACTGATCTGGTGCGCCAGCTTGTTCAAGGGGCGCGAACACAGTCCTCCCAGGTGGTTGATGTAAGAGACCACTGCTGTGTTGTTGGTGTGCACCAACACATGGTGACCTCTCAGAGCACGAAATACAGCTAACATCTGTCGCAGATTGATATGCCACCTCTGGTGGTGATCGCTCCACAGACCGTGGGCCGGGCGCCCGTGAACACTGCGCCCCAACCGGTTAGGGATGCATCTGTCGCAAGGGAAGTCCGGCGACATAGAGCTCCTAACCTTGGGCCCTGATTCAGGAACCAAGGCTTCCTCCACAAGTCTAAGCCGGAACTGCATGGCGTGACACTTTGATTTTGCGGAGTGGGTTTCCCCTCGGGGAGAACCCCTTGGTCCTGAGCCACCACTGTAGGGGTCTCATGTACAGCAGGCCAACGGGTATCACGTTGGACACAGCTGCCATTAGGCCCAGCAGTCTCTGATACTGCTTGACAGTGAATGACTGGCCTTCCCTGACTCTCTCGACTGACATGAGGATCGACTGCACACGAGCAGGAGACAAACATGCCCACATCGTGGTCGAGTCCCGCACCACGCCTAGGTATATGGTCCTCTGAGCGGGACGCAATACACTCTTGTTGGCGTTCAGTCTCAAACCCAACTCCCCCATGTGAGACAGAACAACATCCCGATGCTGAACTGCCATCTGCTCGGATTGAGCTAATATCGAGCAATCGTCGATATAATTAAGTATGCGGGATGCCCTGGAATCTCAATGGAGCCAGAGCTGCATCCATATACTCCATACATGTGCGGGTGAGAGTGCTAGGCGAACGGAAGTACTCGATATTGGTTTGCTACGCCCGGCGAACCTCAGAAACTTCCATATATGAAAGTATGCGTCCTCCAGATCTATGTTGACAAACCAGTCCTCGGATCTGATTTGAGTCACCATATGCTTGATGGTAAGCATTTTGAACTTCAGTCTGTGACTGAGCGGTTCAAGACCCTTAGATCTAAGATAGGACGCCACCCGTCCTTCTTCGGAACAATGAGGTAGCTGTAAAACCGAACTGAATTCGATAGCCTTCCTCTATCATTTGTATGACCCCTTGAGATACATTTGGCAGAAGTTTCCACGCTGCTAAATAATCTACTAAGGGAATCAGCCTCTCGAAGCTGACCTCTGGTATATGAGATACGGGTGACTCGGTGGCCTGAAGCGGCTGACCGGCAGGCAGACACCGGGCTAGGTGTAAACGGGACCCCCGCAGGGGTAGCGCGCTCCCTGGCCGTGATGCACCCTCGGGTGGATCCAGCTGGGGAAACGTGTTGGAAGCCTCCGCGCTCTGGCACGAGGGCAGAGATAGCGGAGTTACTCCCTGAGGGCACTGAGGAGGAACGGGGGCCGTCTAACCAGGCATAACCTGATCCTCCCCAGGAGGGGCAGCCCTCAGAAGCCCTGGAGCACTCATCTCAGGGCTTCTTGGCCGCGGACTTCCTGTCCAGAAAGGCCCTCAGGTCTTTAGACCTGGAAGTCCCCGGCCCCTGCTGTTTTTTAGGGGGGGGAACGAGAGGCGACGCTCTGTTTCTGCGCTCGCCTGTATGAGGAGCTGGCACGCGGTGGGGGCATCTCTCGTCCTGATGCCCCCTGAGATCGACGTGGGAGGACGCTTTTGAACGCCGCCGCCTGTTTACGGGCCTCCTGGTGCCTATCGACGACCTCGTTGACAGAGTCGCCGAATAGGCCAGAAGGCTGCAGGGGGGCGTCCAATAGGCAGACCCTGTCCCGCACTTTTATATCGGACAGGGTCAGCCAGAGATGCCTCTCAGCGGCCACAAGGGATGACATAGACCGCCCCAAAGCACGTCGCGGTCTCCTCAGACGCTGGAGGCAGAGGTCAGCAGTCCGACGCAGTTCTGCGATGTCATCGCCCTGACCCCTCTCCTCATCGACCTCTTTCAGCAGGTCGGCTTGGTATGCCTGCAACACCGCCATTGTGTGCATGCAAGACCCAGCCAGACCTGCTGCCGCGTACTCCTTAGCCACCAAAGCCGACGTTGTTCTCAGCGGCTACGATGCCAAACCGGGGGACAGATAGGTAGCAAGCGACTGTTCTACCCGGGGCATCGCCTTATAGCCGCACTCCGCGACTCCCGCCACATTGCTATAACAACTAACAGCGGTGGGGGGAAAAACGCGAGCGGAGTACGGCCTTCCCCAGGACCTCGACAGCTCACTGTGGAGGTCTGGGAAGAACGGAAGGCTCCGTCTTGGAGGTGGCTGCTTCGCTCTCAGAAATCTATCCTCTAACTTAGACTTCTGAGGCTGAGCACTTTGCTCGTCGGGCCAATAGATATTAAATCTAGCTACCGCACGAGTAACCACCTCCAAGAGCTCCTCATACTGGGGCGTGCGCAATGGCGCATCGTCCACCACGTCAACATCAACCTCCTCGGAGGAAGAGTGAACGCGAGTGGACGTCTCCCCCGTGGCCGAAGAAGCCGAAGTTCGGGCTTCGGACACACGGGATCGAGCGCCCGATCTGGCGGATTCTGACGGAGAAAAGGACGAGCCCGTCTCCATCTCCTCCGCCAGATCGAGTTGCGATCCCCAGCCGCGTTCGCCGCCCGCCTCGGCGGCAGCGGCTCCCGCACCTCTGGGAACGCCGGTGAAGGCTCCCTCCTTGAAGAGAGCCCTCCGGGAGCGGAGTGTTCGCAGTGGTAGCTGCGAACAATGTGGGCAATCAGTCCCCTCGAGGGCTGACGCCGCGTGCTCCGCTCCCAGGCACGCCACGCACAAGCTGTGTGTGTCCCCACTCGTGATATAACGAGGGCAGGGATCAGCACACCGCTTGAAACGTGACGGATCACCCTTTAAATTTCCTCTCAGCCCCTGAATATCAGCCATAATACAATATTTAAGCTGGACAAACAGACAGCAAATAGAC